>NC_092690.1:41300774-41358274 GCF_964275005.1 Diadema setosum | reverse complement strand
TTTTTCTTTTTTGCTTTCTTCTCCATCCTTCTTTTCAGTGTCATTATCAAGAATATCTTGTCATCATAATCTTTTCTTTTTCATTTTTCTCTTCTACTTATTCGTAGTACTTTTTATTATCTGACATTTTATATCATTACATTATATACTGGATTTGAGCAGCAGCCAAAATTAAAATACTGACTTGCTGATAGTACATCAAAACATGTCATAATGACTCATATTGATGATGACCTGCTGTATACGGCATATAAATTAGAGAGTCTATTTTGTCATGAATCTGGACTTCCCAATGATCTCGCGAGTGGTTAAATTCACAGTCGCGGAGTAAAGTACTATTAAATGCAGAAATGTATGCACACATGTTACAGCCATGTCGGTATTTTCATGTATCTTTAAATTCATGAATAACACTTGACTCGTGAAATATGCGAAAATAAAAACCTCACAAAATATTCAGCTTCATGTACACTAGTCCTTGTACTCAAGTATTCTGTGTGTGCTCTACTCCAAAGTAAGCAAGCACAGACACACACAGAACACACACACACACACACACACACACACACACACACACACACACACACACACAGAAGATATTAGTGCATCTTGTGAGCTGAGTTTGTGAAAAGCATCTGATCTTTCATGCACAATGAGAGACTTATAAAGTGGTATAATACCATAATTTGGTTAGATCTTATGACTGTGGAAAACTCACTTAGAATTGCAATTGTTTCATGAATTCTTTGTTCCATGTTTTCTGTTAATCTCTTATCCCCCTGTGCGTCGTCTATGATAAAAGAATGCCTCTGGCTGTGGATTTCCCCAGGGGGCTTCAAGTTCGTGGGAAAATTTGACAGCTTTTTTCTCCTCCCTTTTGATGGCAATGCCCCTGTCTGACTAAATGGCTGAGTACCTCTTTAGAGGAAATGAATGAATTCATCATGTGTTTATTAGGCATGAGAAATGTCTGAAAGACTGATACAAATTTTAGTGCCATCTTTTCACGGACCATATACTGCAAAATTTGTGGAATTTCTATTATCATTTCAGGAGTAATCATTGTCATTTGCAGGAGATGTCATGCAGTATTACTGCTATAATCTTAACGTACTCTACAGGATAGTTTGAAGTACTGTCAGGTTTAGTATTCCATTAAATTTTATATATATGGAATGCATAGATTCCAATCATTATGTGAATTCTAGCCTTTCCATCACAAGGTCTGCTCTCACTCCCTTGCAGTTTTTTTTTTTCCATCATATCAAATTATTAATGATCTTAGCTTAGGTATGTATTTATAATAGTTTAGTCTCAAACATTTCTTCGTATGACTTCCCTGATGCTAGGATTATTGTAAATTCCAGGTCCTTTCATTTTTGATACAAAACAAAATAAAAATGCTGAAATATTTCACAGCAGATTGTGAAAGCCTCATCAACAAACTTATATTTAGTATGCTCTCACACACATGTGTTATACCCAATGTAGGCCTACATCTGTATGCACACAAACATATCCAAGCCTAATTATTTAGCATGAGTTGTTTGAATCGAAAACTCATTTTCCCCAGACTGAGCACTGAGCTGCTGTGTGTGTAGGAAACACCTGCCTGTGGGTGTAGTCAATGTCTGAAACGACATCAGCTTTTTTGGGCAGACCTGGGGAAAAACAGAACCATTCCTCTTCAGAGAGGGAATAGAATATTCAAAATGTTGTCTAGGTTCTCTAAGCTGTGGTCTTTCACTTCAGACCCTACTCTTGGAGTTTCAGGGTTGTGAAGGCAGCCTTTTGGTATTTGTAGTCAGTTACTGTGTTATGTTAGGATGTTGGTTGAGGGGGATGAACGAGGGAAGGCTAGCATCAAGGTAGTGGGTTAGAGGAGGATGAATCAGGGGTGGTTCCAGGAATTCTGTAAAGAGGGGGCGCCTTTACAAAACTAAAGGGGCGCACGCCCCCCCTCCCATGGTTTATTTCTTGTGATTTAACAAAAAATTTAAGGGGAGGGGGAGGGACGCTCGGTACGCTCCTCCTTGATACGCCATTGTGAATGAGGAACATCTATTTATTAAGGAAATGATACACTGTAAGGCAGATATATGAGGGATTTGCTAGTGTTGAGGAGTGTGTTGTAGAAGAGGATGAATGAGGAATGGGTAGCATCGTGGGTTTGAGGAAGATGAATAAGGAACAGCTAACATCAGTGAGAGGATAGATAGGTGATTAGTAATAATGATAGAAGAATATCAGATGCATTCTCTCTAAAAAAAATTGAGTGAAAATATGTACTCTTGAAGGAGTGAATATAAAAAAAGAGTGAATTTAGAGTGAAATTGGAGTGAATTTAGAGTGAAATTGGAGTGAATTTTGAGTGAAAATGTGTATTTTCACTCATTTTGGAGTAACCTCAGGGATCACATGAAGATTTTGGAGTGATCCCTGCGGTCACTCCAAAACGAGTGAAACTGAAAATTTTCACTCAAAATTCACTCCAATTGCACTCTAAATTCACTCTTTTTTATATTCACTCGATTTTTGAGAGAGTAAACTGAGTAATAGATTAAGCCGTAGATTGATAGGCCCTACATAGTCTGCACATTACGCAGACATGCAGTACATTTAAAACCAGGGAGATCTCTTCCCATCTCCCTGATACACATGTAACACTAACAGTTTACAGACTGCAACCTGAATTTAACTGGTTGTAGTGGCAAGAAAGGTGTTGTATATAGGCCAGTTATTATGGTAGATAGATAGATAGATAGATAGATTGATAGAAAGAAAGATAGAAAGGTAGATAAATAGATTGATAGATCACACATTTATAGATACGTGGTAGGTAGGTAGATAGATAGATAGATAGATAGATACATGTAGATACTTAGTTAATTTGATAAAGTAGCTAAATGTTAGTAGGTAGCTCATACAATTTGTAGATATATGAATAGATAAATAAATACAAAGAAAGACAGATAGATAGAAAGAGTAGAAAATAGTTTGCATTTTCAGGGTGTCTTCATCAATGAAAAAATGTTCTACACATTCAAACAGCATGACCCTTAGCCATCCAAAGTCAGTGAAATGGAGCTGATATGATTGTAGATGAGATTAGTACAGGACTGAGGATAGACAAACAGACCGTCAAACACTCAAAACAAACAGCCGCAGAATTTGGTCAGTGTGTGTTTATGATGAGTAAGGTGTGTAAACAACCTGACTCGCTGACCAGAAGTAATTCATATTTGGCATTGAAATATCCCCAGCATTGAGAGATCAACATTTTCAGAGAAGTTGCATTCACTGGAAGGAATTTAAGGTTAGCCTTTGACTCTTATTCCATGCTGGATTATTTTCCATAAATCAAGGGACATATTTTCATTTCCTCATATTTTCTGTCCCACTTCTCTTGACAGTTACTAAAATCACTGTGTATTTTGTGTATTCTTACTGTAGATGAGAAATCTTCCTTTCAAACTCAATTTCTGTTTTGGAAGAACTTCTGGATGTTGTCATATCTTTGTCAGACACTTGAGAAAGAAACATTAACAAATAATTGAATCTACAATACAACACCTGTGCCAATATATCAAGATGATCCTTACTCAGGCTCCATTTTATGTGGCAAGATTGTGAGAGGGTAAAGTGTTCAGTATGTTCAAATTGAATTTGCTTTTTCAGGATCACATCCAGTTTACACCAGAAATTATATTTGTGCTATTCCATCTTTGTGTCCAGGCCTGAATATCTCACTTCTCTTATCCTAAACTTGATTATCAAACCTGGAGGACATAGAACTCTAATGGGTGTGAACCAACTCAGTCTGAAAGGTGAAGATGTGATGAAATGTTAGTCTTTGTTCCCAGACTTTTCCATGTATATGTAATGTATACTATCATGGAAAGGAATCTCATCTCCTCTTGCTAGCTAGGAAATGATGATGGAGTGAATTGGGCCTCAGTTTGCAGTAGGTTCTGAAATTCTCACATAGCTGCTTTCTATCTTCATTGTTAGGTGAGTGAAGGAACTTTAGCTGTGATGTAATGAAAGTGAGAGTAGAATGAATTTTTGTGCCTTAAAGGTGGCAGAGTAGAAAGTGAATTGATTTGATTGAAGCTGGTAACCTGGTCTGTGGTCCACTAAACTCACCTGTGATAGAATTCTAAGACAGCTCTATCAATAAGAGCTGGAGAGGCCTCCTCTGGACATCGCATCCCACAATGCACCATGGTTAGTCTTTCAGGCTCGGCCTCCAGCAGTGTTTGCCAGCGGTCTCTCCCCCCCCCCCCCCCCCCCCACCACCACCACCATCATCCCAGGCTGTCTGTATGAGGAAGGCTGAGTGGCCCAGTTGTGTGGAAATTGCCTAAATACTCAAGATGCACTTCATGTAAGGCTGGGCTGAATTGATTTTGCCTCCATCAGCTGCATGGGTTGTTGCCTTGGAATATTGCATGAGCACTGTAAGGCAGGGAAGATGGAGAGATAGTATGATGAAAGAAGAACAGATGAAAGAATGACAGGACTGTGGACAAGCAGGTCCAATTACCTCCATGGACAAAGGCAGAGGAAAATAGTAGGAAGAGAGGGAGAGCATTGAAGGGGGGGGGGGGGAGGGATGAGATGGGGAGATTGAAAGCAACTCGTGAAAGATAGAACATTATCCTACAGTTCGATCGACAGACAGACGAGATAAAAAGAATGAGTCATTCACATATTACAATC
The DNA here is from genome assembly GCF_964275005.1 of Diadema setosum. Classification (NCBI taxonomy): domain Eukaryota; kingdom Metazoa; phylum Echinodermata; class Echinoidea; order Diadematoida; family Diadematidae; genus Diadema; species Diadema setosum. The sequence continues at coordinate 41,353,552 of NC_092690.1, read as the reverse complement.
AGTAACCAGAGAGGCGGTCTTTATAACTTTTACTGGCTGCATGAACCAGTGATGATGTGGACTCGCTTATGAAACAAAAGAGTATTCATGTCTGACTGTTGATAGTGGTCATAACCCTCTTAGCAACTGCCAGATATTAATATTATTCAAGAAGAGAATAAGATAGATAGATAGATAGGGAGGGAGAAAAAAAAAATAGCAACAGAGGGAGGGGGTTGGGAGGTAATGACAAGTATGGCAGAAAATCATGTGTGGTGTCTTTAAAGTGCAGCGTAAGTCTGGGAGACATAATATTGAGAAGGCATTTTACTGTGTTAGTGTCAATGAAAGCAATACTCATGTGACGTACACACACTGCCCTCACTTAACTTGAAGTGAAAGGCCGTTTCCGTCAGAATGCAGCTACGGTGCTCTCTAAACCATGTCAAATTGACACCAATCAAACACACTGGGAATTCTGCTCACTCTGAAGATGTTTGATAAATCAAGCTTTGTGTAGATGTATCCCTTTCATTGTGTCCTGCATGTACTTCTTATCCTTTACTTCTTATAAACTCAAGACTCTAGAACTTGAAGGTTATATGCATGCATCGAGTGAGGTTGCACTTTGTGGGAGAGGTTGGGGAAGTTTGAACTCCATGATTCTTTCAGGATCTCCCCAAGCTGAGATTATGAGTCTTTGTTTTCTACTAGCTTGTGGCTCCAGACTCCTGGGCCGCTATGCAAGAAATATTTCCCTTGTGGGAGGGACTAATGTATATTAGAAGATGAACCCCCTGTAATAAGATCTTCCTTTTTCAGTCCAGATTTTGGAGAGTAGCATTCAGGAATGCTTGATAAGGCAGAAGTTTTTGTCTTTCACTCAGACACAGAGTTTACGCCCAACTAGCTCTCCCCTGAAAACGGTTCGTCACAGTGACATGTCAGCCAACCATGCCTGTATGCTATTGGGTGTGTTTGACACAAGCCAGTACAGTGACATTTAGATTTTTCTTTATGGACATCTTTGTTATCTGATGAAGATCTGGAAGTGTTATCTGGACAACTCAAAAAGAGAAAGCAGAGTTAGGCCAAAAAAAAAAAAATTGTTGCATTGGCGTAACATGAGATTTTCAAATAGGGTCGGTCGGGCGGATTTTTTTTTTTTTTTGCTACCTGCATTCTACGTGTAAAACTCGTGCTCAGCTCAGTAAACAGTTTCAACTGCTGCACCGAATGTGCTGTGTTCATCTATTCTACAAATCATTTATGAGGCCGATATTACTGGAATTACACCCCTTCACAGAATTTAAAGATGTTGAAATCCCTATCCTGAATGTTTTCACTTCATATTTTACTATTTTGACTTAGATAAGATAGATGCAAATTGACCCATATGTACGATCTTTTTATGGCACACGGCGATCTCTATTACAGTCCCACATATACAGATTCGTGTAAGTTCTCCACACAAGAAACCTATGGCAAAACTGTGCACAATACATCGCAGTCTGAATGCTACGTATACACTGAATAAATCTTGTTAGAGTACGTGTCCGTGTTGGAAACAGATGACGTACTGATCAAGGAAGGCTTATGCGAGGCGCTAGATCTCTCCCTCGTACATCCGATATCCCCAGAGCCGTTTCCACTTCCGGGTTTGTGCGATCGCGATCGCAATCAACAAGATATTTGATATCGATAGCAAAAAAAAAATAATAAAAAAACATGGGGTCGGCGGAATTTTTAGGGTCGGGCGGGTTACGCCAATGCAACAATTTTTTTTTTTTTTGCCTTACTTTAAAACCATTTTTTTTTCAAGAATGAAATTTTTGCAATTTTTTCATTTATGAGCTAAGATTGGCAGAAGTATATTACATGCAAACTTGTTTGTCTACACAATGCATTGAATGCTAGTGGCGATTCACAAAATTTTCATGCTGCAAATGTTTGTATTATTACGGTTGTCTTCTCAAATTATGTGCTTCACATCATCGGCTTCACTTTTATTCCTGTTCGGTTCATCCAAGAGGAGAATTTATTCTCTGTTGTCTCTCTAACATTATACATGATGCCCTCTTTTAACAATTTGAAATATCACTTTAAGCTGGTGGATGTATACCAACTTTTCTTTTCTTTTTTTTCTCTCAGAAAGTGTGAATGTAAAGCTGGTTGTGCAATCTACAAGTGCAACCAGAATGTAGTCAGTACAGTTGACCTTATTGCTCTGTGGTAGAATGTTAAGTTGATTTCACTTGAAATCATAAGTTTTCCTGTTTATCACAGTACACCATTAGTAGATGAATTGATCTCGAGTTTTGTGGTAGCATGTCGGATGAGAAGAGGGAAGTGAGAGAGTCATCTCTCCTCCGTGATGAGAATGATGAAGTCTTTAATATGTCACATCTTAAAGATGGCTGATGCTGTCATGGTGAAGTAGACATCCTTTATCCTACCTGGGGGGTGTGTCATAAAGCTGTTCTTAAAGTTATGAACGACTTAAAGGTAGGGAATCCCATTTGCATGCCTTAAATGAAGAGTTGTATAAACACAGTGGTGTGTTGAAGAGAGTATCATTTTAGAAACTCCCATAAAGTATTGAAAGTGGAAGGTAACAATTAGTATATTTTATTGACCGTTAGATTTTGAATTGAATTCTTTTCGGGGCTCACCGTAAATTCCAGTACATTTAGTTTATACTAGGCTACCTTTGCAGACCCATGCACTGCATGTGTGTCCATCATGTATATTTTGTGAATAAAGTTCATCAAAACTTACAAACATTTCTATATACATTCTTGCCACACACTCTATATGTTATTACATCAGCTCTTTTACTTTTAGATTTGTGTTTATAATTATAGATAAAAAATACAGAAGACTGCAACAAAAAGGCTTAAGTGTGGCTGACACACAGAACTACTGAGTAGTTGAGTTTTGTGCATTATTCAAATTGTAGATAACTCTTGACTTCCAAATTTCTAAGCAGTGGCCTAAACAAGTCCCCTGAGGTTCATATTTAATGTTTTGCTGCATTTTGGGAGTTCTGTAAAAGGTATCCCCTACCTTTAAGAACGACTGGTGATCAGTTCTTGTGCTGAATTATTGAAATTCTGCTAAGTATAGCACATCAGAATGTGTTCCAGTCGTTTAAGTCAATCGTAACTTTAAGAACAGCTTCATGAAACACCCCCCCCCCCCTGATTGCTGGAATATTCATATTTCCCATGTCTGTGCAGAGTGTCTGATGCTAAAAGCGAATGGAATTTCCACTTGATAATATATATCTCATGAACACATCATTGATCACTGCATAAAAACCAAAAAAATTTGTTGAATATTTCTTTCAAAATGGAGACACACATTTGAAGCTGTTGGCCTGCTTCTGGTTTTCTCTGTGTTTTGATGCCCTTCAGTAGCCACGTTTGTCCCTAGTCTCTTTTTTTTTAGTAGATCTCACTGTTTAAACATTAAAATGTCTCTAGGTGTGAGATAGAAGGGGAGGTGGAAAGAAAACATTCCCATCTCAGTCTGGGGCTCCCTCAGAGGGTGAAGACTTTGGCAGGCAGCTGGAAACAAGCTCTGCTCCTACAGACAAACAGGGTGGCGTAATAAATAGCTTTGTCTACTCTGTCATAGCTGCCATTATTTCTGAGACTCTTTGTGATATACAGTCAGACAGGAAGTATGAGATGGATAGATAGGTAGATGGATAGATAGACAGACAGACAGACAGACAGACAGACAGACAGACAGATAGTTTTTGGTAGATAGAGAGATAGGTGGATAGATAGACAGATAAACATATAAACAGATGGTATTGATAGATAAACAGACAGATAAACAGATAGAAAGATAAATAGTATTGATAGATAGACAGATAGATCAACAAATAGACAGATAGTATTGGTAAATAGCAAGAGATAGATGGATAGGTGAACTGCCAAGGAAGTGATCTTGTGATCTGCGGTAAGAGATAACAAATTAGCATCAGCAGGAAACTTTGCAACCAGCTTGATGAATGAGATGCTTGATAGCTGAATTTTAGAAATAATCCTCACCCAGACTATTTTCATAGATCACTGTTTGATATAAAACGTGATCAGAATTAAATTCTATGTTTTTTGTCGGTACCCATTTTGTCTGCACAATGGACGATTTACATGCCTTGGAGTCTTGCGAATTGATGAATTCAAGTAGCACAGCTCCCATTGCTGAACATTAGTTTTAGTGGCGGTACATAATGGCATCTATCCAACAACAAAGATAGGCTACTCTATTGTCAGACCATCATAGATGATGGATGATTTGATGTAAACTTCTAGACACCTGCATCCACAGATGATGGCACTGTGTCAAGCTGCTTACATATCGTCATCAGATACCCATAATGCATCAGATCTGTTTCCACCCATGTCATGTCAAGCCGTTAGGGTATAATCTCTGTGTGGATGCCATGATACATGTAAACACTTATATATTTGCAACAACTTTTTTCTTTCTTCAATGCTCACAGACTCTGTTACACCCTTCATTGTTGTGCCAAAGTCAAAATATTTTCACACTGCAAAAATATCTGTTTTACATCACATTTATTAAAAGGGGATTTAAAAAAAAAGTTATTGTACACTGTGCATTTGTTACATGAGAAAAACATGCAGACTGTATGTGACTGCGCTTCGTAAATATTCATTTTGCAAGAAAATAGGTGGCTGCGTAAGCCTCTTATTTTTTCTTCTATAAATAATAATGGGACTGTATAACAAATATTTGGGTATCCTTGAATATGAATGAAGCTGTAGGAAGGACAGTGTTTGTCACTTTAGGAGTATTTTTTTTTTTCAAATGTGACTTTTAGCTCACTGAAATGGGGCAGAAAAGTGAGAGAAGCCAAAATGAGGCACCAAAGTAGGGGTGAAATGCCCTGTTCAGGTATTGACCGATTCTGTGACGCGCTATGTGTATTTTTGGCATGGGCGCAGCCATAGTGGGTGTATCAGCCGACCCCCCCCCCCTCCGCACTCCCCCACCCCTCTCCCTACATTAGCACGCGCGCAGAATGAAAAACTGCTTTAGCCAATAGGCGTCTCGTACTGAGTGCGCGAATGCTTGCTAGTGCGCGAACCTTTGTTACAAGTGCGTGATGAACATGTTGCCCCGGGGTGGGGGAGAGCAGGGGGGGTCGGCTAATACACCCACTATGGCTGCGCCCTGTGCCGTAAAATGTCTGCTGCCCTCAACGAACCCGAATCGGTCAATAAAACATATGACTCTTCGTTGGAGGATTGTTGTCACTTTGTGTATTTATTGTACAACATCCTCAGGCAAGGGGAAAATTATATGAAAAGACAATCCCTTTCATAAAAAAAAAGTAAACAAAAAATGAAAGTGACAGAGTGCCATTCTACTCAGTTATGGGTACCATAAAAAATTGGCGAACAACACAAAACGCGTGTGAGTAAGTTTTCCTCAGAATATGTTGCATGTTTGACCCACTCACTTTATGTTCAGCATTATTCAGGATTGAAACATAATTGGAATTTATCTCTTTCTTAGTGAGAAATGTTGAATATCTCATGAGTATTAAATGAACTTGAAATGGATATTTTTAAGCCTTTATTTTTAAGAATACAATATTGTTTACACAGAAGTATGTTAACAGCAAGTTATAACTGAAGACTGAATATCTGAAAAAAAAAATTAAAAGAATTATAAGTAATAACTTGCTTGTTATACAACTGTTGTCACTTTGGTAATTTTTAAGCCACTGTCGGGTAATCATCTACCAGCCAAGGAGACACACAGCCCAAGTTGATTTCAACAGTAGCTGACCAGAAATAAATGATTAAGGTAAATGACTATCAGCAAACTCATTATGATAGACCAAATCAAATTCTGACTCACCAGGCAAGCTTCATACCACACTAATGTACATGATAACTAGAAATGACAAAGCTTTAAGTTGTCAACGGCGGTAGAGGTGAATTGTGTAATGTTCTCATTGTGGATGAGTGTAATAATTTCTGATATCTCAGAATGTTTATAAGGGAATGCAGCATAAATGGGAAGTTTATTGCCATGGTTGTGAATCATGTCTAGAAGAGTGAGTGAATGGAGTGTCCATTGAAGAGTTTGGGGAGAGGGGCGGGGTGGAGGGGGACGGAGGGAACGTTAAATAATAAATACAACCATTGATACTCAGAGCATAGCCTCCCTGCTCCAAGAAAGGGGTGAGAGAATGCATTCAGAGGGCTCGGTGGGTATGGAGCTATCGTAGTTAATTACACGCCAGGCTGGAATATTAATTTCATGATGGTAGGGGGAAGGGCTTCGCTCAAACCGCCATTATCTACATTTCCTTTCGCTTCTGTCGCCGTCCTTGCTGTCAGCTAGTCTGCAAATTCTAGACTCTCTTCAAATATCTGTAGTCTTGTGTCAATCCTATCCAGGTATTTGTATTCATCCCTCGCTTACTTAGTTATTTTTTTAAACAGTGCTGTCAGCTAAGTCAGCTTAACTCTTTATGAATAGAAATACTAGAAACGGTTGACTAAATAGAAACCATTGCTTAGACTCTTACTTGTTTTTATTAAACATCTTTGGATATTTGAGAGTGCCCTAGATTATAATCAGTCTGTTTACTGATGTGGTTTCTTTGTACAGAAGCCTGCAGAGTCTTGCATGAAGTCAGTAGGATGGTAAGAAGTCAAGAGTCTGCATGTAGGATGTGACTTCTGCCGAGATGAGGGGAAGGTTTATGAAAATGTTGACTCATTCTCAGTAAAGTGAAAGGCAGAGCCTGAAGCGAGGAGGCTGCGTGAAGGGGTGTGAAGGAAGGATTGTGTTTGCAGTGCTCGCATGCCGGCTGTGGTGAAAGCGTAGATATTTACCTGCCATGATGGATGTATCTCCCACGCTTATTGCCTTCCAACCGTCTCGGTGCTAAATATGACATTTTACATTCTGGCTGATGGAGACGCCTTGTTGCATGGCTAAATGGCATGAAGCAGAGAATTAAATGTGCGAAGAGGTCCTTTATAGCAAGATACAGACCTTTGCATTCTTTACGCACTGTTTTTGATCCCCCAATATGATTATTGTATTGATGCTGACACTTCAAATTAAGCTTGGCGAATTTTGCATTTTAGCATGCAAACACAAGGGTCTGTCATTTTGTATTTGCTTTTTCATTTGCATTTCATCACTCAAATCATAAATTGTAAAAAGAAAACTCATCACAGAAAGTGTATTTTCATTATTCATGGTATTTCACTGTCCATACATAATGCCTTCCTGGACCCTATTCCCTGCAACTAATAGCGATTTCCATGCACAGCCGGTTGTAGTCTTTATTGTTCATGGGTGCATCCCAGGGAACGAAATGTCGTTTCCAATACATTGTTTTCTACGAAGAAGGAGATTGGCTATGTATCAAGCTGTATGTTGTCTCTCTCTATTCAGATCTAATATTTCTTTACAATCGCATTCCATTTGGATTTTCTTCATCTTTTCAGCGCTTAGGGCCAGAGAGATGGTTGTCTGGTATTATGTGTTTTGAAAATAGTTTCTCTCTCTCCGAGTTCTGGAATAAACAGACAGTCCTTCCCTCATTTTCATATTCACTCGCAACCATGTATTGATTGACCATCAATTACAATTCATGCATTCAATTTTCCTGTATTCCTCTTAATTGCTCTATTTCTCTCTGTGTAGCATACAATAGCCATCACCATCTATCTACTCACTCTCTTATAGAGGCAGGTGTCCATAAAATGGCATATAGAGCTGAGAATATTACTGGGTGGATCTATTATGATAATAAGCCACACTTGTCTAAGTGCTGTGTGCAAACTAGGGCAAGGAAGGCATGGTAGAAAGAGTGCGTTTGAAAGTCTTATAGTGTGAAGGAATGGTTGCCTTGACAACCAGCTCTGTCTGTCTGTCTCTCTCTCTCTCTCTCTCTCTCTTTCTGTCCTACTTTCCAGCCCAGTAGTGTGAGGTTGGGGTTTCGATGGAATGTTATGTAATGAAGACCTACTGGTCAGCTTTAATTAAAAAATCAATGATCAGTACTCATGGCACAAACACCTAATTAGAAATTTGACTTGTGATTGTGAAACTGGAATAGGGGATATAGTGAGAGTTTTTTGATAGTGTAGCATAAAATGGTATCCTACCGCTCTCAGCAGTCCTCAAGAACCAGAACCAGAGTGTACAATTTTACTGGGATACAAAAAATGTACTTCATATTGCACTCTGCAGTTTTTGTGCACCTGATAGCCTTGTAAGATATAATGTGGTAGGTAGATACAATGTTGTAAAGGTATAATATATAAAAATATGGATTCCCTCTAGAGGTATATTTCAGAGTTTATGTTTTGTAGTAAGGCAAACTTTGTCATTTAGTTTCCAATCTTTTTTTTCATCATTTCCAGACTTACAGTATAATGAGTTTAAGATCTACTGAAGATAGCGCATTGATTGAATTCGGATGTGTATAGTGCATGAAATGTGATAACATTTGGCAGTAATGGGTAATGTGATTAGACTGGAGAAATTGACTATGAAGGGATGAACATTGGTTTCATCTTTACAGACTCGCATAAAAGAGTGGTCATTATAAAGTATTATGGATCTCTTGGTAGCATAGTGCAGTATGTGTTTGATGCTCCACGTTGATGAGGGTATTGTTGGCATTATATTTTATTTGATATGTTGGACTGGGCACAAAGTGATTCTTCTGTTGGGGGGGGGGTGGTATGATTTAGATAATCTTAATATCAATCTTAGATAGGTTGCTTGTTGTATTTATCTTTAGATATTATATACTGGTGTGGATGTTTATTTTGGCACAAATAAAGGTGTGATAGATTGTAATGGGCAAGAAAAGACGTTGTGATTAGCTGTATAGTATGTAATATGAGAAAGTGATATAGCCTTGTCAGGTGGATTAGTCTGAGAGATTTATTGCCATCTATTTGAGTCCTTCAGACAAACGTTTTGACAGGAAGATTTTTCTTATCAAGCATGAAGAAAGTAAGAGTGCCAGGGGATTAGAGCTGTTTACTGTAAACTAATGGTATTGTGACAATTGAAAAGAACATTAGGCTGATGAAGGAAGACAAGATAAGTGAGGCATAAATTGGCCAAGCTGTCCTGTGTGTCACCTTGCATACTAAGATCGCTCCAAGGCATGGATTGTAGAACTAAGGTGAAGATTGCTTTTATTAAATCATGCCATTTCTTCAAATCTGACTTTATGGAGCTACCCTTGGTTTGTATGAAATCAAATGAACATAGCCTCATAAAATGCTACACTCTAAAAACACAATGTTAAATTAGCATTTAAAATGGCCGAGGAGTGACAACATTTTGACATTGTTGGTTTTCCTGCTAGATTCAACATTTAAAATGTTATTTTAAAAGTTGGATGCAACACTTCAAAATATGCTGTCACTCCTCGGCCCTTTTAAATGTTGATTCAACATTTGCGTTTTTAGAGTGTAAGGTCATTTTAAATCATCTTGTTAAACCATAGTACATTTAATGGTTTTGGAAATACTTGCTGGTCAATGAGATTTCAGCATGATTTTATTCCACTGTTGAGGTATAAAATTTCAAACATACCATGTCTGTATAAAGTGTCGTGCATTTCTTTCCAAAGCAATTCTTGATCTTGTCATAAAATGCACATGCTGCAGTTTGATGTTTGTTTTTTAATTGAATGATAGAACTGAAAACCACAATGAATACTTTGATGTCAAATGGAATATCACATATGTCTATTGATGTAGGAGAGGTGAAGATTCATTTTAGAAGGGGAATAATGTCTGAAAACTGCCACATTTTCTCCTGTTTGGTCCTTGAGCCGACGAAGAAAATAATCCGAATGTCGCCAGTTTTCCCCCTTACCTGTGAGGGCCCCTCGCTTTTCCTTCATATCCGCATGCAGGTGAGGAGCTGGGAGTGATGAGTAATGGTGAATACCTGACGAGAATAATCAATGAGGGGCCGTTGCATGCTGGGAAGGGGCCTAGTCTGGTACATTCAGACTCGAGCAGTTAATTTTTGATGATGTTTCATACCTCTGGTCTCTGTTATATTACATTATTTGTGGAGAACAGGTGCCAGTCTTAAAGAGGGTTGCATTTTATTTGCATGATTAAGACTTATGTGACCACAACCTATCACCTGATAGCACTAAATGTAGAATGCAACAAAATTCATTCTTGTCATCTTCCGGACTGTGTTCTACTCTTGTTCATCTTTCTGGTAAAGAAAAATAGCAATCACAGTTAACCCAATGAGGACGGGCCAATTTTGCTATAACATGCATTTCCCATAGACACTTGCCTGAGTATACTTGGGACTCGTCCTCAACGGGTTATGGGATCAGCAGTGCTCAAGTGAGCAGGCGATATATTGATCCATTTTTAGAAGCAATGTCTTCTGGACCATATTTCATTGTGATGGGGCCTACATGAATATTCATGTGATGTGTCTGTACGTGAATATTCATGAACTTTCCTTTTCCCGGTCTCATTCTGCCTGTAGTAGCCTCCTTGTATTTTGTGATGCATGATGCTGTTGAGTCTACTTGCTGGTTCTTTCTGTCTGGCCATGAAATTAATGCTGTAGCTCCTTGTAATTATAAACCAGACCTAGAATGCTTTTTCTCAAAGCTCTTCATGGCGAGAGAAGGGATGTCTTTGAATCCTCAGAGTTAGAGGTTCTCTGTCGGTGATGTGGTTGTCTCCCAGCTCAGTGGTAGTCGGATGTGAGCTTATCACTTCAGCCTGCTATTCTTTTTCAGTTATAATTGTTCAGTAGGTTTGAAGATAATATTAGAAATTTAAAACAGAAATGTGAGGATGGGAATGTGTGTAATGGCAGAACCCTGAAAATTCATCAACTGTCTGTTTTTTTACAATCTGTAAAACACATTTTTGTATTGTGCACTTTGAGATTGAAAAAAAAAAAGAAGAAGCACCAACCTAAAACCATGTTTTGTTAGCTCCTTGATTGAAGACTAGCAGTAGCCATGAGCCAAGAGAAAGGTGTGTAAAGAGCTCTTGGGTAATGGACTGATGCTGTCCTCTCTTCCTCTCCATCTCTCCTTCCATCTCTCTCTCTCTCTCTATCTATATCTCTCTCTCTTTCTCTCTCTCTCTATCTATCTATCTTTATCTCCCTCTCTATCTCATATTGCTTGTCTCATCTCTGTTGTGACTCTCACTTCCCACAATGCATCTTGTCTGATGGAGTCCAGTCATCGAGAGGGATGTGCTCTGGCTGGAGGTGTAGAGGGAGTGGACTGATGAGACCAAATAATGAAGAATGCTTCGCATGAATATAGAGTTCCATTTCTCACATGAATATGAAGGGATGGGACTATGGGCACTTTTATTTGACCTCTGTCAGTTTATGACTTCATGAATATGTTGTGAAAAAGAAATTATTCGCAAACATGTTCAGATACATTGTGGCACTCACAGCTTGACTGAGAGGTTATGATTGAATTTTTGTATTTGACCTCTTTTTTTCCCCACCCTAAAGTATGAAATTCAGAATGCATTTTGTTTACATCTAGTTGGTTTGTCAAACTGTGACAGACATGGGGCTTTGAGTCAGGTGGAATTGTTGATGTAGTCAGAAGAGATGAATATTCTATGATTATTTATGACTTGTAATGTGTGAGGAAGGAAAGACTGGTGTGACGTGTGGTGCTAACATGGAGGGTTTCCAGCATCATTCGAGATTGAACCAACCAGGGGCGTGAATTGAGCTGAAGGGGGGGGGGGGGGGGGGAGGGTAGGAGAAAGAGGCTCAGGAAACCATCTGCAGACTTTGTGAGGTGGTTGCTATTGGCAACAATCCTCTCCTTGCTAATATTGTCTTATGAGATGTGGTAAGAACTCTGGCTGTGCTGCCCTTAATGCCTTCTTACAGGCAAATAAATGCTTTCCCCCCTGAAGGTTCCCTCAATCTATCCCCATCTTACCTGTCTGTCTGTCTGTGATGTGTCTGTATGTTTGTCTGTCTTTCCGTCTAGATCTCTTCCTTCTCCGTCCCTGGGATCTGTCTTGAGTTGTGGCCCCCAGAAAACTTAAGCAGATTGGACTGGCGTTGCCTGCTTCCATGATCCCTGACATTTGATGTGGGGATTTTATCCTGAGTAAATTGAAACATTAGATTGCTTCAGGAAAGGCTCAGCTGTGGAGGGCCATTTAGGAGAAAATGTCTGCTTTAAACATGAATGCCTCAAGGCTTATGGTGCATATTTTTCTTAATAAGCTCAAAGTGTTCTATTGAAATCATGCCTGTAGTTTTTGGGAAATGGGGAGGAGGAAATCTGAAAAGATCTCAGAAGAATTATTATGAAAGATTAAAAAGCGTTTGAAACCAAACACACTTTCCTGACTGTTACAGGTATAACATATCAAATAACAGTGAATTCATTGTTATTTTATAATTTCAACTGATTCTTGGAACCTTTTTGATGTTGTATAAACTCCTGCCTACAAGCCTGCATGTCTACACATAGAAAATACCAGTGATTGGCTGACATGTTCCTATTCCTCTGAACCCCGTTTAGTGTTAGGTCAAAATGATTAAGGGCGACCTTCTTCTCCTGGCTGCCTGATGACTTAAAAGCAGCATCAAAGTTTGACTGTAAATGAAGCAATCTATATTCCGTCATGCTGTGTTGCACCTGCTCAAAGCCCCTCCTTGACTGCCGCGGTGATCTTACGATGACATGAAAACCAATGAAGACATGTAGTCACGGTAACAAGTGTGCAGGGATTTCTTTACTCTTGTGAACTTGATGGTGATCAAGGTGTTATAAAATGCATGACATTAGAAGCAAATCTTTAAGGGCGGTAGAATTCAAAGACAAATAGTGTGCATGAGTGTGCTAAGAGGAAAACTGCTTGACATGGAAATATTGTTTGCTCTATAGTGTTTGTCATGACTGTTGATGCAGATGAACTTCATAGAGTAAATAGCACTTTCTAGAAGGGAACAATATGTGAAATTTGACGATAAAACTAACTTTAAAATAATAACCAGTTAATCATAAATGTACTGTAATAACCAGAAATATTTGTGGCTTGAAATCTTTGTGAATTGGAGCCGGCGGCCTTTTTTGTGCCATGAAATTTTCTCAAATTGCCACTAGCATTCAAGGCATATAGTGTAGACAAGAACTTTCACATGCATTTTACTTTTGTGAATCGTGACTCTAGCAAAATTCACGAAATTAAAATGCAGGTGAAAATGTGTTGCAAAATTTGGAATGTGCAAAACTGACCATTGTAATATGCATACTACTAAAACAAAAGTACCTTTAACCCACTGAAGACTAGTCCTAAATATACTCAGGCAGGTGTCTATGGGAAATGCATCTTGTAGCCAAATCAGCCTATCTTCAACGGGTTAAGGGGAGATTCTTTAATTGTAAGAGGAAGTGAAGAGAGAGATCATCTTTAATTCAAACTGATGACATGAATAGTTTGACCATGGAAAGATGTAGCCTTGACCATGAAGTATTGATCTCTGAAATCATGTAATAATGGCTTACACAGCGAGTGGTGTCGTACTGGGACCACATCCTCTCTGACTCCGGTATACAAACCATCATGTTCCTTGTCAACGGAGGATGGAAAACTCATCAGGGCTAATGGAATGAATAGTAATTAGGGAGAGATGGTGTAATAAGCATGTATGATGGGGGATGGATGATAGGAGGAAGATGAAAAGAAAGATGGGAATGAATACATTTTGAAAATCAACTGAAAGTTAAAAAGGGAAACATATTAAAGAAGATTGCTTTCCTAAATCCTTTAGAATAAGATGCTATTTATAAGAAAGAGAGAAAACAGAGATTTTAAGTTGTGTAGAGAATGAAGAGAAGTACAATGTACCTCACAGAGTGTGGCAGCTGTTCATTTTCATGCCATTTTAGACTAGCTGAGCTTGGTGATGGATATGTCTGAATGATATGAATAGGAATTATAGTAGGTTAACTAAGAAAACATTTCTATGAGATAGTGATAGCTCCATCATCAGTAGATATGAATTGATATTTGAAAATGAAACTTAATAACATTTGAAACTAATTTGAATTATTTGCTTTATGATAAATTCAATATGTTTTTTGAGCATGAATTTCTCTTTTATGAGCTTCTGTCTTGGTGCAAGTAATATCTTTCTCTGTGCGACCCGTATAAGATTTATAGATTGAAAATATCTGATCAGGGACTAGGTTTTACTGTTTCATGATATTAAAGACGGTGATGTAGATCCGTTAAAATTTTTTACAAATAAGTAAATGTTACCACATTTATTCATAAGATAAATGTTTAATACCATGAGTATGCCATGTGTCTGTATACTATAGGTCAACTATACATCTAGAAATGAAGTTTGATTTTATTTTTCATTATTTATTTTTATTTTTTATTTTTTTTTTTGGGGGGGGGTTGGGGCATGAATAGTAAAGAGGTCCTTCACCTGTTATCCTGTGGAAAGTAATCTTCAGTAACTTTTTGGTGCCTTTACGTGTGTATTGGTAAAGAAAGGTTCCCTTATCTAATCAGCAAGTAAGTATTGTAAGTTATAAGTACTGTAGATTGATTCCCTTGTCTAATCAACAAACATGATTCATGCACATCATGTGAGAGCTTCAGGGTTCACTAACTCTCTTATCAGTGAATATATCTCACCAGGGGTTTAGACTTCCTCCTCCAGAAGTTATCTTCCTTTGTTTGATATTTTGATAATGGCTTTGTTATGATAGAGAGAAGAAAGTCTTATCATGGACATCCAGGGATGTGTACAACCCAAGGCTGACAAATGCACTTTCATATGACAAGCACTCAGACATATCATGAATACCTGAAAGGATCATCAAGGTTGATAAAAGGCTGATAGAGATTCAGACACCAGCAAAATACACTGGTGTATCGGTGGATACATTATCGGAGTGAGAGATAGATAAAAAACAATAACTATAATATGTAAAGATGGATAACAATTTAAATAAAGGTATAACAAGACAGGGATGAAAAGGGATGGAAAAGATAGATGTAAATAGATATATATCAGTAAAAAAAAAGAGAGAAAGAGGAAGAGATGTGATTAATAGAAAATTAGAAAGAAAAGCAACCAGGATATTAAAGAACAAAAAATATCAAAGCTGGAAACATACATTGAAAGATGAACCATACCTAGTCAATCCATTTAAAAATACAGTACAAGGTTTAACTAAATTCACACGGTAGAAAATCTGCAGTTTCTCAAATATTAATCTAATTTTGTCACATGATGGGCAGATTAATAAATCAAATCAAAAATGCTGATGTAGTGAGCTTGTTTCTTGAGAAGGAGAAGAAAAGTGATCAGAGGAAGGAAAAATAGGGTTTACATCCGTGTTGGCAGTCTAAATTGCTTGTCTGACTCGGTGTAGTGAGTCTCATTTGATTGTTAAGTGACTTGCGTCACCTGTACATGGTGGAGTAATGTGGCTGAGACTGCAGAGAAGACCAGCCATGGGAGGGAAAGAATTTAATCTCATTATACCAGGAGATTTTCTCTCCTAATGTCAGAGGTTGCTGTCTCTCTCTCTATCTCATCTTCAATGTTTCCTTGATATGAACATTTAGAGTTCTCTCCCTCTCTCTCAATTAGATGAACACTTTGAACATTCCCCTCTTCCTCTTTCCCTAACCGCTTGAAATAGACACTTACAAATCTTAATTTGCCATTCATCCATCTCATGTCATATTTTACTTGTCAAAATCTTGCAATCTATTGCCTTTTATCTTCAATGAGTAGTGAGTTTGCTTTCTCTTTTAGTCTGTCCGTGTGGTAGTGAGGGTAACATCTCTAATTACTTCATTCTTGAAAATACATTCATTAACAGGAAAATAATATATGCGAAATAATATTCCCTCTTGCATTCACTCAATGTCTGTCTGTCTGTCTGTCTGCCTGTCTGTTCATGATCTTTACTTATTGTAGTTTCATGAGGTTCTCCAGTAGAATGTCTTCTGCAGAAACAACCAATAAACAAATTTCAAATTCCACTTGTTAAATCAGAATTGGAAGAGGGATGAAAAATGAATATCAGACAACTTACTTTGTACCAGTTGTTTAAAATTTAGACCAAATGCCTTTGTAAACTGACTTCTGGAGTATGAGAAATACATGTAAGGTTATTTTGCTTTTGTGTCCTCAGATAATGTAACAGTTTTAATACCAAGATACAACATGATGCAAGATAGCATACCTTCACCATTAACGGAATGTTTTTCTTCATAGCCATCTAGAAAGCACTCTAACTCATCAATCATGTTCCTACAACATCACCTTCCCATACTTTCCTTGTATGCCAGATGTTCTCTTAAAGACATTGTGAAACGGAAGGAACCTTTTTTGTCAGGCAATTTGTGATGATATCTGAAGCAATATTAATGGACTTGAAGCTATCGTCTGAGGGAAGTAACCTGAACATTTGCACACTAAACCTGTAAAGCTTGCAAACAGCTTGAATCTCCAAACCTCATTTTTTTTCCACTCTGCAAATATCATTTCCAGAAATGCATGCCGCTAAGTCAATTTGCCCCAGATGGAGCGTAAATGACATTAAACGTGACAACCATCCAAGATTTGTTGACATGATGGTAGATCAAAGGGAAGAATTGAGGTTAAACACTCTATGGAAATACCAAACTCCTGGTGGAAGGTGCTCTACATGCAAAAAATATTTTGTGTGCTTTATAGACTCCAGCATCTCAAAGGGGAATTCCAGCCAATTTTCATAACTTCACATCTTGTAGCACATAAATCGACTCCGTGTATAGATCACAGATGTACAGTTTCATAGATTTGCAGAATTTATTGTGGTCCTTGATCGGAGAAACCAATACCATGAAAACCCGAAACAAATACTTTGAACACGGCTGATGACATAGCAGCCTCATATATTTCAGACCTGTAGCAACGTAATTCATTACAATACCACTTGCTATTAACTTTGCCTGTGTAGAATTCATACATGCTTCATTCCCTTGTTCTGCTTCCTTGAGCCCCCACTCACAATTCATATGGTGAGACTGCCATGTCGTCATCCCTTGTCATTGTAATTTGTCATAGATTCTGAAAACACTCTTATTTCTCATCCAAATCACTTTAACTTCTGAAACTCTGTACTGAGTAAATCTATATTTAAGCTAATTTATTTTGTTCTAATGTTAAAGTCTGAAGTCTGGAGTCCTCCTCAAAGTTCTATTTTGTATGCCCTCATCCATTTTTAATTAAGATGCTAAGAAAGGTATTTCTAGTGATTGATGTGATTATGCCTTTAATGGGATAGTAAAGTGGTATTCTGCATTACTAGTGTATGAGATGGCTTCATGTTGCTTGCTTGCTACAGCTCTCAGAGTGTCTTGAATCCAAACCAGCATCATTGAGAAGAGTGGTAGGAAAGGGTGTGGCTGGTAGGCAAAGTAGGGGCTGGTGGGAACAGGGTGTGGCTCTCTGGGGGGGGGGGGGGGGGAAACATTCTCGCCTTGTTCATGAGATGAGTCTACATCGGAAGTCATCTGTGATTCTTTATGGTATGGACTGCTGTGTGAAGAGCAAGCAGATTGCCCCTGTCTGGCGGCCCCGTGTGTTTAGGGATTGCCATTAGGCACCCCACCTTAATGGAGGTTGGTAGTCGGTATTTGCTAATCGATGCTGGCAGGAGGAATCAGACCAAAGATATTGGATGGGATGGATGGAGGAAATGCCAAAAATGGAAAAAAAAAATGGACATGCCATACTGGTAAGGATGGGGAACTCAAATGCAAAATCTAGCTTCAGAACTTGTGGATCTACATCTGCGCCTGAGGTGTCGGAAAGGAGATGGGAAGGATTAGCTGATAGGAGGCAGAAATGGGAGAGATGTAGAGAATATAGACAGATGAAAAGGTTTTGGAGAGAAAGGGAAAGAGATAGATCAGGGGTCGAGGAGAGGGAGAGAAGAGAGAGAAGGAGGAGGAAACTATTAAAATGAGGGAGATAAAAAAGATGAAGGAGATTTCGGGGTAGATGGACGGTAGAGACTGATAGAGGGATAAGATAATAGACATTGGCAGACTGTTAGTTTAGGGAATTAGGCAAGAGGAAGTAAAATGAGGAGAGAGAGAGGGGGAGATAGAGGCATGGAAAATCTGATAAATAAGTAAAGAGAGATGAGAGGGAGAACTTTCCATACTGAGTTATAATTCATCCATTGGATGCTGTTACACCTAGGGTGAAATGCTGGGTGGCATTGAGTCACTTTATTCGAATCATGTACACAGGAAATAGTGCAGAGCCATCCGTTCTTACCATCTCTCTCATTAATGAAGACCAGAATAACATCTACTTCATCACAGAGTCCTGCTCTGCCTCCCAAAATGACTTTTATTTTACCCCCAAGGGCAAACTTCAACTTTCTCTGGAAAGCAGTTTAATTGTAATTATAAAAATGGGTAATATCCACATTAAACAATCATGGCAATGAATAAATCAGAATTACTCAGTAGTGTGAATTTCTCAGTGCAGGTTGAAGCCAAGTGTTTTGTTAGTCACCATGACTATGACTCGTTTCCATAGCTATGCCGCGTTACTCATCAAGGTCCAATCACGTTCCAATGCAGCCAGACTTGTGGTGGATGAGAGCAGAGATGCTGATGTAGTGAAGTGATGGTGTGTGAGTGGATGGACACTGGGTCGGATGTGATTCATACACGTACATCTAGATCATTGGTTTTGGTGTACCTCTTCAGTTAAATGTCAAGGGGTACTGATAGTGAGGGGGGGGGGGGGGGGCTTTAAAGAGATGACATGGCTTATAGATAAAATGTGTAAATTGCAACACATGTGATGCAACATCAAGTTTGTAGAACATCAAGATTGTGTAACGGCTCATGACACTTTCTCCTGCAACAGTTGCTCCCATGAAATATCTGCATGCTAAGCCAAACATAAATTCCACTCACACACAAAGCCCTAGCCCTTATCCTCATCTTCTCATCAAAATAAACCTAAAACCCTATTGCAACCCTAACCCTAAGTCCTTCAAGGAGAAAATAAGACCAAAGAAATTGTGACCAGCAGCAAATTTCGTGTCACCTATGTAACATCAAGTTTGTGGTCAAAAACTAGTGGGATGCATCAATTGGAAATTCAAGGAATTCATTCCAGTTCTCACTAAATGAACTCATTGAAGACTAAAATTTTGATCTAGGGAAATGATAGACAAAATGATATCTATAAAAGAAAAATACAGCTTTGGAATGATTAGTAAACATGAACTATTACTTCAAATTGTAGTAACCTCTACTGGTGTGTCATGGGGAACCTTGAAGAAATTGAACTGGAGTTCAGCAATGGCATGGTGATATCTGGATGGAATGGTAAGAAATTTGTGTAATGGACAAGGGAGAACATCGCCTCTGTAATGGCTTTCACCGTACAGCCAGCTGCCAGATTCACTGACTGTGGCCTCACTGATGGTGATTCAAATACATGATCCTCTATGATGTGGTGTAATGCGGAGACAGTTGCCATGGAAACGGTGATGATCATGGACTATTGGGGTTTATGATCGGTATGGATGCTATACAAAAGTCTCTTCTTCTTTCAAGCCTCCTGTTTCTAGCAGACATCGACAGAAAGAAGAAAAGGTCACCCGTTCCCCAAGACACGAATATTACGCCAGTTTGCTGATGCACAGAAACAGAGCTTGAAATGACATGTTTGAACGTCATGTATGTAGCGAACACTTCACACACACTGTACACATGCACACATCCTTGTGAACTGTGTGAGAATATTTGCCTCCAATCAATACTAGTACTCCCCTTGTGCCGTGTTGAATGTCGTCTGGGCACGCCAGACTCCATGAATGCAATTACGCAGTTCAGCCATTTTTCTCTCTAGAGCTTTCGAGACCAATTTTTATGATGGCATGATGAAGGTCAGAGAAAGGATCTTCTCCTTCTATTATAGACTGCCCTATCTTGATTCGTACATGCTAATTGTGATACATCCTTCCCAGCGGAGACTAAGAATGGATGATTATCCTGAATTGCTCTCTCAGAAGCCGAGTTGATTTTAATTTCATTGAAATCCTGGACATGGTAGATTGGTCGTCGTGTGTTGCTGCGTTCATTTTCCTTTCTATCTCCAAGAGAGCAATTTACAGTGGCTGACCTTAAGAAGGTTTTATGTAGTGATGTGTCAATCATAAGCCTCAATTTTTTCCTTGGTAATTATCTTCACCTTAGCATTATATGGTCATTTCTACTTCAGTGATTTCTTGCATGAATGGATGGTACAATGACTGCCCTGTTTGGAATGGGTCAGCAAGACTTGGCCCTTACAATTCTGCCATCTTTACTGCCATGTGACCCATAAGGTCCTTCTTTATAAAAACCAGGGTACATTGTACCACGTTGATGCTGTACTAAATGTTTCTAGTCCTTAGAGAGATCCAAAGATTCATCAGGGTTCATTCTATAGAATATCTTTAAACATAATTCTCATAATTTTAGTATGAGGTGCCTTCGAAAGAATATTTTAAAACATAATTCTCATACCTTGTTATTTTAATATGAGGTACCTTCGAAAGAATATCTCTAAACATAATTCTCATAACTGTAGTATGAGGTGCCTTCGAAAGGAGATCTTAAAACATAATTCTTGTATTAAACTTCAGTATGAAGTGCCTTCTTCAGAAGAATATCTGAAAACATAATGCTTGTAACTTTTCCTATATGAGGTGCCTTATCATGGGTGATATGTTGTCTTTATGTAGATTCTTATTCTTATGGTACCTGTCATCTGTAAGTCACAACTCTGTAGATTAGTTATCAATGCTATTAGAGAAGGCTAAAAATCCCAAGGTCCCCTCTCTTCAGGCTTGTACAAGTGTTCTTCTTGGAGCTAGTCAAATAAAGGTGTGCATGATGTAAGAATGAAAACTTTTGTGCAATTGATTTTGCAATATCAGGTCAGTTGCAATGGATTTCTTTTTCTCAACATTTTGCTGACAGTATTTCTAGGAATATCGTGCTATTTCCCCAAAAGATATTTACATAAATTTTTATTTTGATAAAGTCCATTGAGTGTGAAATCAGATAATATATCTCCAAACCTTGAAATATGCTGCATTTAGAGAATCAAAGTTGACTTTGTTGTCTTGAAGAGTGATCCTTTAGGACTAACTCAAACTTTGAACTTACCAAGTATTTACAGGTGTTGCGACTAGTGAATGGAGCCAAAGATTGCTGTATTGTTTTATTGTTGTATGTGCTGTACCTGGGAATGACTGCGTGAATCAAAACAAGTAATTAATGCAAGTAATTAATGCAGCGATATCAGTGCTTGTTGAAGAAGAGGAAAGAGTATGTTCTTGGATAAAACAAGACTAGGAGTACTTGAGAACTGAACAGACTTTTGAATTTGCCTTGTACCCTTGTGGCCAATCCCTCAACCCCAAGTCCACAAAGTTGAAATATTAAAGATTTGCAGGATAAAACAGTGATTACAATCTCTTGTTGGTTGCTCAGAAATTGAATATTTCCTTTTCAAGCAGGGATGATGAAATTCGTGTGATTTTTCTGGAAGGTTGTAGAACCATGCAGACAGATAAAACTGTAAAACCAGAAATGTTCATGTGCAAATTTCGTGAGAGCCAAACTTCATGAAATTAAAATGCACGTGCAAGTTTTTTGTCTACACTATATGTCTTAATTCCCGTGGCAATTTGCTAAAATTTCATGCCGTGAAAAAGACCATCGGCTCCAATTGGCAAAAATTTCATGCGGCGAAAATATCTTACTTTACAGAAGGTATAAAGAGAGCTGGTAAATAGAGAAGGCCACTTCAGCAGCGTGGATATGATGATCCTCGATGCAGTACGACACCCAGGCTCTTTGCTTCCCTCTCAATCTATATTCACTTGAGCCTCACTAATCCTCCCTGCCGATGAAATATATATGTGGGCGAGAGCAGTAATTTCTTGTTGCCATAGCAACCCGTCTCATTGCAATGTTTTTTCCCTCAACGATGTATGGTGGAGGCGTTCTTCATGGGGTTTGTCCCCCTCATTTCTTGAAAAGGGTTAGGTTGCCGGAGTAAGGTGTAGTGGTGAATAATTCACACTGGTGCATGCAGTGGTTTAGGGATTACTGTTGAGTTGAGGGGTGTGTGATGGTATCCTGGTAGTGGTATACAGCTAAAAAGGAGGTGGGGTCAGGTGGGGGGTAAGGCGTGTGGTGCCAAGCATGATTCCACTAATGGGACTCTTTGCTGATAAGAGGGACTTTATCCTCATTTGTAATCACGAAAATAGCCCTTCTTCCCCCTTTTCTTGACATGGGGAGGGATTGATTGGGAAGCTGAAATAGTGTGTGTGTAAGAAGGGAGAGGCTATACGTCATGTGGGGATAGAGTCAGTTGGAATTGCTAATGAAGAGCCGCATGTCATGCATGCAGAATGGAATGAATTCGTAATACCTCCCTCAGAGTCCCTGTGGTGGAGGAGGGTAGTCTTTGAGCAACAGACCCTCCAGAGCAAAGTCTATCATAATTTATGATGTTTGATTAAGGTCAGTTAGACTTTCATAGCATGATATCTCCCAGTGTAAACGATAGCTCTGTCAGATGAAAACAGCTATGAGAGTCGTGCCTTCCATCCACTTTATAATGATGCAAAAACATCAATAGCCCCAACTGAGTCTGTAAAAAGACCATTATGGAAAATTTGATAAAGCCAAGCAGGTGAATTGATAGAATGTATGATGAGCTTAGACTAATTTTAATTGAGATAAAAAGCTTGTCTGTCCTGTACCCTTGACAACAGAGGGAATGCAATTTTCATATTCTGTTAATGGTGCCCCGATAGAATCACCTGCACCGTGACCACCAAACTCACGGTGCGTGTCATTATAGCATACAATGACATGAACAGACAACTGTAATTGACCACTATGAAAAGGAGTGGGGTCTGGAGTAGCACTACATATATTACTGATGACAATCCTGTGTTTGTTTACTATAATATTTGAATTGACAACCCACGAGTATATCTTTGAGTAAGAGAAACTCTTCACTTTGCATCAGGTGGACGTTGTGGTTTTTCAGCTTCCAGAACATAGAAACCATGTAAATTTTTAACTGAGTCTATTTATTTTTCATGAGTGTAATTTGCATTTATTCATGAGCTTCTCAATGTTTATTTCAGATTTCTGATTATGAGAGTAAGTGACAGAATTCACTGCATGAAAGTGAAATTCTATCTACAAAGTAATTTCATGATTTTTGATCATGTCAATCAAAGTGACAAGGTCATTTTGCAGAAATCTTTTTTTTTCTCCATCTTTAGAATGGTCATGAATTCAGACCAGTTCATGGGATAGGATTGTGATGATGAATTTATGTGAAGTGGTTTCACGGGTACACATTTCTACCGACATGTATTTAGTGAGCACTCAAACAAGTGAGTGTAAAGTCTGATTGTGTACATTGACTCTCTTGTATTCGTTAGTTGAGGTTTGGCAGAAGACTTTCATGTAGCATAGGGCCTGCTGATATTGTGATAGTAACACAAAAAGCAAAATCATGACTTGGTGGATTTCAGTTCCTATTCCAATCATCATCAGAACTTCCTCTTTTATTTTTCTTTGAGGAGCTTCTTTCCAACAAGGATTTAGGAACATAATAAGGAAACACTATAGGCGGTTAGAACACAGTAACAGACATTATTTGCCAGAGGACAAGATGACTGCAAATAAAATATAAGACTTTCGCTGAGGAGATGAGGTATTGGGTTTGAAATACAATAAACTAAGACAGGTTCGATATTTTTATTCAGTCCTCTGTGTTTTGTTCTATTTTTTCTGTAAGAGTACAACAGAAGTATTGAAGCATTCATCATATTTTACTTTTTTTCAGAGAATAATTTTGTTGAAGTATGGACGTATTCCTGACATCGTTATGCTGTTTGTCAAGAATATGGAATGTTAAAATAAATATGTCACATACAGTGTATCATGTGAAAAACAAGTATTTAGAAATCTGTTCAAAGAGTCTTAATGAGCCTGAGAGTAAAGATATTGTCATGAAAAACTAATGAATATATACCTTTCTTTGTCTTTGTTTTATTTAGGCTTTGGCTGCGGGATCCTACGACCCTTCCTCTTCAAGAGTTGAACTCCGGGTGGCGCTCTTGAAAGGCTACTTCAGTAAGTACGCGGACATGGTATCCGGACAGTGGGTGACAGACACAGCGGCCGTATTCACAGCTAGCCCGACGGAGATTCTCGAGTATTGCAGAACGGTAAGGCGGGATTGGAAACTTTGCCTCACTCTTGTATAAATCATTTATGCATTTTCTGCTTTATATTACATGTGAATTTAGTTCTTAAATACCAAAAATATGAAGAATTGAAACACCATCACATGAATGTATATTTGGAAACATTCAGGCTTCCAGATGAGAATGGGATGTGACTGTCGATGCCACGAAGTGTTTTTCTCTTCCTAGCGCCAAGAAAGAATGAAGTAAAGGGTTTGCCCTTTGTACAAACAGACTCTCAGAGAGACACATATCTGTATGATATTTTGTCAGCCAATATATTCAGCATTTACTCCGATATTGGAGACATGTACCCTGGTCCTCAGCCACTATTCAAAGGTCACCCAGAAAGCTTGCAGCAATAGTAATAATAGAGGTGCAGTCTTTAACTCTCCCCCCTCTTCTGCCGGAATGCATAAATTCTAACACGTAAGTGCATTCCTAAAGGGCGTGATGTACATTGGCGGGCACGGCACTGACAGTCTCGTGTACGGCGCCGCGGCAGAGTCAATTCCATCTAAACGACTCTCTTTTTCTGGCCGCTCGCTGCCGCTGCTACGAAACCAGACGCCCCATTTTGCCCTGAATGTGAATAGCGTCAGTCCTGCATCGTCAAGTACACAGGGCTCGCTGAATAATTGAACTCTCCACTGACTCAGAGATGGTGGGATGACTCATGGCTGAATTTTAGCGTGGGTCCACACAATTTCATGCTAATTTGGTTGCCCAGAGAGACAAAAGCTGTGTAAACCAGATGGATACATACATGTACAAAGGTGTATGTCCAGAAGGAGGTTTATATGAATATTCATGAGGATTTGAATGGGGAAAAAAGAGAGAGTGAGAGATATATAGAGATTCGTTGTGTATGTGTGTTTATGTTCTTGTGTGTAGACATGTATTTGTGTGTGTGTGTGTGGGTGTAGTGTATTTTCTGTGTGCTTTGTGTGTGTGTGGGGGTGTGGGTGTGGGTGTAGTGTATTTTTCTGTGTTGTGTGTGTGTTTGTGTGTGTATGGGTGTAGTGTATACAGTGTATGTTAATATGTTTGTGTATGTTAATGTGTAATGAGGGAGAAATGAAATTGAAAGCAGAAGGAAAAATCTGATTATTCATGTTGAGTTGACTTTTTACGATCTTAGTGATAACTGAAGAGAAAGTCAATAGTAATCATGACGGGACTGAAGTCTGGTTAATTGGAAAAGGGTAAGGCCTAAACTAGTAAGAATGAATGATGGTAACGGGGGAGGATATTTTCATAGAAGCAAACATTGTAGTGTTGTGTTGGGGACTGGAATAGAAGAAAGAGGGGGGAGGTTTTACAGACTGGTTCTGATCAGAACGTAGATGTGTGCCGTATGCGTGGGAGGTTAGTTCAGTATGAGAAGAACAAATTATATTTTCAAAGAAATATAGCGAATGTAGCATTAGTAGGAGGTAAGTTTGGACATCAAGAGAAAAAGAAAGAAGTAAATATGCTGTGGCAGTCTTTGAAATGATAGAACCCCTCAAAATCCACCTGACCTATCAGTTATGGAGGGAGAGAAAAGACCTCTTGGTATAATCCATAGGAAGATATGTGGGCACAATTTTTCCACTCCTTAACCTGTTCCATACTGAATTCTAAAATGCCCATAGACTTAATACACAGGCCGCCAGGTTCCCGTATGGAAAGGATTAATTTGGAGGAGAACCTGTAATGTACCCCTCTCCCTCGTTGTGAGAGACATGGTTTATTTAGACAAAGCCGAAGGGATTATGGCAGCTAGCGGCTGGATCTTGAGAGATATCTTCTGTAGATATAGAATCACTGTCTGTATGGAGCCACCACACTACAGGGAGGAATGCACTGTTTGTAAGATAGAGCTTGTGCTCTCTATGGGGGTATAGGGGAAACAAAGACACTGGTACACACAGACAGACATACAAACAGAGACAGCAAGACAGAGATGGACAAATAAACAGACAAACAGACAGACTGAGAGACAAAGCAGACACTCCGACAAATATAAACAGTATACATTTTTTTCATACATACATATACATGTATATACATATATATATATATATATATATATATATATATATATCTACATACAGTGTGAAAAGAAGAGCAAGGTGGACGTAGCTAGGGTCAACGTGCCTGTTTATTGCCGCCGAGCTTTCGGTCCCAAACGGACCTTCATCAGGGCTGTAACGATACAAAAATGACTCACTCGTATGGCTACACTAATAAATATATATTCATATATATATACTTATATAAATCTAACTGGCGTGAGTCTATAATAACTGTGATACATACTACTTATATAAATCTAACTGGCGTGAGTCTATAATAACTGTGTAATCACAGTTATTATAGACTCACGCCAGTTAGATTTATATAAGTATATATATATATGAATATATATTTATTAGTGTAGCCATACGAGTGAGTCATTTTTGTATCGTTACAGCCCTGATGAAGGTCCGTTTGGGACCGAAAGCTCGGCGGCAATAAACAGGCACGTTGACCCTAGCTACGTCCACCTTGCTCTTCTTTTCACACTGAATGTAAATAATGAAGGAGCTACACTGGTACTGTAAATGGTCGAGACCCCTTCTCGCAGTCTATATATCTACATATATATATATATATATATATATATATATATATATATATATATATATATATATATATATATATATATGTATATATGTATATATATATATATTTTATATATATATATATATATATATAGATATATGTTTGTATATTTTTTTATTTCACTTTTTTCCAATTTGGATATTTTTGATTTTGATTTGATTTTGATTTGATTTATTGGTTTCTGTATCATCATTGCACATGCACATTCATGTACCAGCATAAGTTGTCCACAGAATATTTTTTCCTTCATTGCCTTTGCACAGCAATCTCTAGCAAAATGTACAACAAACATACAACAATGAATAATACAGTGGGGCTACAGCATAAGCGTGGCTTGATATGCGTGCAGCCCCCGTACATACTTATTATTATAATATACATCGAAAGGAGAATAGGAGGGAGGGATGACTTGCATAGAGATAGGATAGTTGAAAGGAGAAAGGGAAAGGAGAGGTCTGTCTGCTTTCACTAAAGGTTTATACAAAGTAAAGTCACCTGTATCACTGATTAGCAAGGCATAACAAAATATTTTCTCACCGAGGTGCAGGTGAACAGTTGATACAGGGGGGTGTTTCATCAACGCTTGATATCGCCGACAACTGTCGGCGCTGACCAATTTCAACGAAATCTTTGGTTTTGATTGGCTGAGATGCTCTGGTCACTGACTGTTACTATGGTGATTCAAGTTGTCAGCGCCGACAAACGTTGATGAAACACCCTCCAGGTCATGGTTAGTTACATAATTACGTAATAAATTAAATGCGTTGATACTTCTGCGAAAGAATTTCGTGTATAATACATTAACAATGACAGTGGAATTACTGATATCCAGAAAACAACATACTATCAATATTCACAACAAAAAGCCAGGCAGGCATTCCATGCCCACATGGCTATACCAAAATCAACTGAATAATTCAAAGATTGGTGACATGCCCATCACATACATGTATGAAAGATTAAATGAAATATAATTAGGCAACAACAAAAACAAACACCTCTCCACACAACTCCCTGCATACACCCACACACACACACACACACACACACACACACACACACACACACACACACACACACACACACACATTTTCATTAGCTGCTTTTACATCCCTGTGAGACGATGGATGTACATTGTATGGGTAACTAAATTTTGGTGATGAAAAGACCACCAACCTGGGATGCCAACCAGGCCTTGATTGAAAATCAAAGGTAAATGTTTACCCCTCAAAGTGTTTTCCCACAGACAACACAGATGAGATCTCATGCACAGAGGATAATACTTCTGCCCCTAGTGGTCATTGTAAGCTTGATCTACAGTGTAGGTAAGACCAAATGATAAAGACTTGATTTGCATCTCTGTAGGAGTGTTTCTTACTTCGTACTTTGTGATAAATTTACAATCGAAAAGAGGGAAAAATCCAGCCCCTCAGACTCCTTCCTTCCAGCAAGATTTCGCTCAGAGTCTCAAGAAAAATTCAAGGCTGTTAGTGCGTTGGGTACATGTGAACCCACACATTGAAATCTCTGTGTAAACCTTGTCAGGTCTAACCTATCCTATCTCTGCAAGGCATGGTGAAAATCTTCTCATTTGGACCATTTTAGTACGACCATTCTGAGATCAGATTTCGCCTGCAAAAGAGAGTTTTGAAATATGTTTCAGTCTAGGAGCCATTTCTTGCTGACTTAAAGCCGTTGTAACTCTATCTTCTCACGTCTGTATGCATAGTACCAGTAGGCAAATATCGATCACAATATTTGAGCCAAAATTTCCAAACAGACAGGGTCTCATGTTTCCTTACTCACGATCCCTTTGTAGACAGAGAACACTGATGTACATGATTCCTTTTCCTTTGGTTTTAAAAAGATGATTTTAGGAAGACATCAGATCTCATCCCTTTCATGATGAATATTTATGAGAAAGAAGTAGTGGCGTTCTGTTCTCTTTTAGTAATCTCCCATTGGCTCTTGATCGTTACATCTTGTCTCATTTCTTCCAAACTTTTTTTCCTTCAATATATTGGAAAAGAATATACTGTAAAAGTGGATATTTTTGCGCAACTAATTTTTTGCGCTCGGCCGGTTAAGAAGAGTTTCGTGTGTTTTTGATTCCGTAGAATCAAGACATTAACATGGAACATTGTGGCAAGCAAAAATATTTGTATGCTTTTATTTTCGCGCTAGCTTCTGGTTGCATGAAATGCACAAAAATGTCAACACCGCGAAAATTTTCACTTTTACAGTAGCAGGAAGTGTTTGCATGGCATTCAAATTATGCGGGAATTCAAATTTATTATTATAGATTCTGTATTTTGATAATAGGAACATCACAGCTACCAGAATTTGAATGGCTGAAAATTGTGTGAATGTTTTGAAAAGGAAGATTTTAGTACTACTTTGATCACACAATTAAATGAATTGAAAACATGCCCCTTCAAATTCTAACTTCAGCTTCTTGTGCTATGATTGTTACAAGCCAGAAGCAGCATTCATACAATGTAGCTGCACTGTACGGTTGTTTATATATCTAGCTGTATTTGAATCATTGTCATCCTGTGCTGTACGATCATTGGGAGTGATGGTCTTGATGTTTCTCATCTAAATGGTAAGAATGCTTTGATTTAAAGGGAAGATAAACCCCAAGAGCAATGTGGATTGAGTGAAAGCAGCAACATTAGTAGAACACATCAGTGAAAGTTTGAAGAAAATCTGACAATCGATGCAAAAGTTATGAATTTTTAAAGTTTTGGTGTTGGAACCGCTGGACGAGGAGACTACTAGAGGTTATGACGTATGAGTGGACAACAATACCAAGAAAATATAAAGAAAATTCTACAAAAATCCATTTTTCATGAAAATTACAAATTCCATGAACTTGATATTGACATATGTTAGGGGTAGCAATTATTCCCCCTGCTTTCTGAAAGAGGCTGGTCCATTGCTCTTTCATAATTCTAGAAAAGTGAATTTTTGTTGAATTTCCTTTATATTTTCTTTGTATTGTTGTCCACTCATACGTCATATCCTCTAGTAGTCTCCTCATCCAGCGGTTTCAACACCAAAACTTTAAAAATTCATAACTTTTGCATCGATTGTCCGATTTTCCTCAAACTTTCACTGATGTGTTCTACTAATGTTGCTGCTTTCACTCAATCCACATTGCTTTTTGGGTTTACCTTCCCTTTAAGGATTTAAGAAGAAAAGCAAAGGAACATTTATAATAACAATCCTTTTCAAGTTTGAATTCATCTGAAAGGTAGTTGTGATATAAAGCGACAATTTTCTCGTTTTCAATCAAACCTCAAAATCAAACTTCAGTGGCTCTGTGCAGTCTTACTCCTATAAAAAATGATCTGAGACATATTACCTTTTTCATCTCACACGGATTGGCTTGATCGCTTGCTAGAAGACAGCAGCAATTTTCATCTCATCTCCCTCACACTCAGTCTGACCTGCTCTGGGTTGTGAAATAACAAGTAGGAGGAATCTTTTCATTCTGCCTTTTTCAGAAGTGAGTATGTTCAGATAGTAAGTGATGTGTTCAGACAGTAGGACCTACGCGTTCACACTGTGTGTTTAGATGTCTTACATTGCATTTGATTCAAGATTTAATGCGAACTGATGATACACCCAATATATCTAGAATTCGACTTGTAAATTATGCTCATATAATTTCATACATGCAGTTGTAATTACTCTATACTATTAGTCTTTATCAGTCTTAATGGAAGATTGAAAAAAGAGCTGCATACAGAGGGTTGGTCACTGAATTTGACTGTTAAATATCAACAGTGCATTACATTACATTAGTGTTGGCATTGTCTGCAATCAGTGTTGAGTGCAATATCAGCTTCATCATCTGTGAAGGAATTTCATTATGTGAAAATGATTCAGTGCTCATTTGAACAGTAAAAGCATGACGATACAGCCTACTGTAAAAGTGGAAATTTTCGCCGTGTTGAAATTTTCACGCATTTTGTGCAACCAGAAACTAGCACAAAAATAAAAGCACACAAGAATTTTTTTTGCTTGCCATATGTTCAGGTAGTTGATGTCTTGATTCCGTGGAATCTAAAAATCCGTGAAGCTCTTCTTACTAGGCCAAGTGCGAAAAATTAGTCACGCGAAAATATCCCCTTTTACAGTATTTTTGTTAGGAAGAAAATCAAGTTTGAATGGAGGTCCTGAAGACTTTTTTTCCAAACCTTAGTTTCAAGGCAGTGGAAACCAGCCACTTTAATTAAAGTTGGTCTGCCCGTTAGCAGTGGGTCACCTCTGTGTATGAACAGGGCAGTGTGCTATGTGCAGCTATAGTTCTAGACCTGATTGATATGTGAATAGGGCATGTTGAGGTCATTATTCTATTTGTGAAGTGACCTGGGGGTAGCGTGTGGTAAGAGTGCCCTCTATTTTAGGAGTGTGCTAAAATGCCTCTTGCTGTGACGTAGTGAAATCTGGAGTGCCTCTAGCCATGGTCCCCGTACCATGCTGAGGCCTTCTCTACACAGCATTCACTCCATCCTACTGTCCTTAGCGTCAACCAAAAAAAACACCTCATAGTCTTTAGTTCCAGACATCTTTCCGCAGATCTGGCCAACAATTGAGAACATGTCATGTTTAATACATCATGCAGTTATAATTTCAAATTACTACAGATGTTCCTAATTTGCCTATGACTTCCATACTGAAAGAGATACTGTGTATTTTACTCTGATGAGTTCAACAAACTGAGTGTAGAAGTTGATTTTGGAATTTATTAATGCATATTTTTAAATCACAATTTCAGTGATGAATTCTGTAAATACATGTACATACCATACTGAATGATGCATAATCTTTGTTTATCTTCCCCAATAGATAAAAAGGGATGAAGTATAATGTTCAGCAGTGCCTTGATGTTAGAATAGGGTCTACTTACTGTAAATAGACTACACGCAGTCCTAGGTTAAACCATGGTTGAGAGCATTTCTTTCTCTGAACCTAGGAAGTTTGCTACTTGAAGATATCATAGACATCTTATGCAATATAATGGCCAAAGTTCATGACAGTGTTGAAGAATGCAAGAACTGTAGTCATAGTAAACTGTACACGGGCATGCACGCATGTCTGCTTTGTCGGAAGATTGTAAGAAAACAGAGGGCGAAAGAGACGTGGTAGATGCCGCCTCAGGCAAGCCAAACAAGATGTGACATCATCCTCACTGTCGGCCTCTGTTCTTCTGAGATGAAGTCTTTCGTCGCATACTAATTCTTCTCTCCCATTCTGGGAGTAATTTGCATTTGATGAGAACGGCAAGCTTGGTAGTGTGCTGCTGTGATGTACAATGTATGACCTGTGCTATGTGACCGTGCTTTAGAATCGTGACTGTGGTGAAAGTTCGTCAATGCTAGCTGGAGTGAAAACTAGTTTATTGACCATTTGTATCTCTGAACTCTATTTTTAGTTTACAAGTGACTATTTGTATGTAAATATGGGTTTTTGTCTTTACTTTTTTATCGTTACTATTGAAAATTGAAAATTTACCACATAAAAGTACATGTTTGAGTGTGATTTCAGATTACTACATTACATTTCACAACCACCAAATACAATATGTACAGTATTGCTAGATAAAGTGATATCAGAATCATCAAAATACAATTCATAACATGGAATGAGCTACAAAAGTAAATCCAGAAATATCAAAACAAATGAATTTCAATAAATGACAGAACCAAAGCTTAGGTCCATAATGAATGCGCATGTCTACATGTTTTGCGTGTGTAAATATCCCAGTGCCATACAAGGAAATATAATACTGTACGAGCTGAAATTTTCGCGGTGGTTATATTTTCGCAAATTTTGCGAATCGCCTTTGAACCGCGAAAATAACAACACGTGAAAATAACGCGCAAGTAAGTACTGTAAGTTCAGTTAGACCCTCACAACCGCGAAATTAACAACATGCGAAAATGTCCTCCAAGTAGCAATTCGCAAAAATATCTGTACGCAAAAATTTCAGCTCGTACAGTACTGTGACTTCCTGTACCCTTTGGGGTGAAATTGGCTTTCTGCCGAACTAGCAGTCACCTCTGGGTGGTAAGTTGAAACTTGGTACCATCAAACCCTTCTAGGTATTCTTTCCTAAAGCCGAAGTAAGTTAGATTCCCTGACAATGGCTGAAATATTAGTGTCAACAAAGTTCTTCAATTTGTAACTTTGTATTGAAAGCCTTCCTGAAAGGGACCCAGGCAAAATATGTTCAGTTTTTTAAATTAACACAAACTGCTTTCAAGACCAGCAAAGAGAAACAGGATTGTGAGTTTATCGTTTATGCCTTTAAAACTGACAAATGTGAGCTATCATCCTTCCCACAGTGAATGTGACTCATCAAGTAAGGTAATCAGTCAGGTTTGTGAAGTCATGATACAAAATAGATAGTAATTATCTTCAGATGAAGGAAGGTTAGAATTGTTGTCCATAGCTTGTAGATTCCAATCACTTGCGGTTAGTGACGAAAGTTATTTGATAATGAGCACACGTATAAGTCTTCCAGCACCCTGAATTAGGAAGTAGTCTGCTTTCCTGCGTAATCACTCGCTAAGCAGTCAAGCCTGACGCTCCAATTATAGAAAGCTTTGTACAAAACCAGCCCTATTTGAGTGCGGCTTAAACCTGCTTGCCAGACAAACTGTTCTAATGGTTTGCTAAGGTACTACCTGAAAGAGAAATATTGTCTCTCAACTGGGATCACATGACAATTGGAATTGTGTCTTACAAAGGAACTGAAGTCTAAAGGGACCGAACTCTAAGAGTCCAGGGGGCCAGTGTGATAGGGGCGTACAGCTGCCCCCATCTCTTCCTGAACAGTGCAACAGCCATTCTTTTTTTTTTTTCAAATTCTTGAATGCATCATAAACCAGATTCCTTTAAAAAAAAGTTCTAAAAACAGCTATCAGAACTGGAAATCAAGAATTGGTACAGGCCCTATCTGCACGAGAGGTTAGTGGTATTGTATGTCAAGCGAGGGGGTACTTTGGAAAGAAAGGGTTACCTTACCAAGATTGAATGGCAATCCTGCACCCAGCTCGCTAATGTGTCAGATATCCAGTTCTGTCCAAATAATCCTGACACGTTTCATTTCATGAGAGGTGTTACATCCAGCAGAGATTTGACTGGGGACGGAAGGGAAGGGAAACTGGGAAATCTGAAAGACCAAAATAGGTCCCTGCCCCATGGGTCTGTACGGCCTGTATCCACCACACTGTAAATGGAATAGTGAGACAAAATATGAATCGAGTCTGATTGTGGTTCGGTGCTGAAAGAAATGCCGACGGGGAGGTGTGAAATCAACATGTTTAGCATCTTGTCCTGACGTGTGAGAGATTTCATGTTTGAACAAAATCACAGCCAGAACTCATACCTTCGTCATAGATGCAGTTCTATTATGTTTGTTATCATAAGATGGATGAATACACTGCTGGATGCTTTATACTGAGTGTGAGGGATTCCCTGGCTGAGAGGTGATATGGGGGGGGGGGGGAGGGGAAGGGGTAGGGGGAGGTAGTAAGGGTTAGTATTTCTTTTCAGACAATAAGAAACTAATGACACCATTCATTCTTCTTACATTCTTCATTATAAAAACTCAACACACCCAACATGATACATGGTTTTTAGACTTTAAAGGTCCTGTTTTCCTTTGGGAGCAGTGATTTTAAAAATGTTCAAGATATCACATTGGATGCATATGTGTAGGTCTGTTGTATCACAAAACATCCTACTGTATAATGCTTTTGCAAAAAAGCCTAAAATATAAGGAGATATGAGTATTTTTCTCAATAAACCATAACTGTAGATGGTTTAGTCTGGAAACATTTTTATTATAACTATTATTCACATTTTGTGTATTTAACAATACTTAACACTACCGGCAGCGATTATATGGATTCAAATTTTTATAGTGGTTGTTTCTATCCCTAACTCATATTTTAGAACTATTTTAAAGCACTAATGCTGGGTTTTTGTTTTATCTGCAAATGGTAAATTATGCCTTTAAACTTTAAATTCAGTTGCAAGGAGAGTTGATGAAGGAAAGTCTTTAGCTGTTTTCCTATCTTATTTGGTCAGTATTGAAATCAAGGATTCAACTGAAAATACAAGCATTCAACCCATAACACCTCTAACCTGCGACAGATGAAAAGATAAGCTGTGAGATTATCACAGTTCTGCGATAGATAATCATGTTGCATGATTATTCATAACTGATCTGGATTTTCTATTCCTCTAAAGGTTGTAATATCAACGTACAATAGACTTGATCCGCCAGAAGAACACTTTAGTCTGCCCTGCACTCTTGGAGTCAACGTGACTCTTATTTTTACCTCGGACCAAGACATCAAAATTGGCAGTTTTTGGATGGAAAAACAGTCCTGCAACAATAGCTGTCAGTCATCTCATGACCTTAGCTGAACCTGACTGCTTAATCCTCTTTCTCATGTTCAGGCGTGTAAAACTCTGTGCTATTTTGATTAAGACATGTTTTTATACCTTAAGCCGGAAATTGAAATTACAACACAGAGTATCGTTGTGTTGGAGTTGAGAAAACGAGGCAGTCTGACTGCCAAAAAAAAAAAAAACATTGTTAGAGTGCTGAAGTTCTGTATCTATTAAGGTTGTTTACAGTATAAACTCCTGCAGCCTGGATTGGACATGGTGGTATTGTGCTCGGAAGGAATTGACACTTTTGTGTAGCAACAGCATTGCCTTTGGGGATACCCACTATTGTTATTGCCTATTATTTAGATATTTATTTTTATTTATTTATTCAGTTTTATTTAAAAAAGAAAGAACAGGGTAGTCACGTTCAGGGCCCAAGGGCCTGCTTTTCAAGTGAGCCCTGTTACAAATAGTACATATTGCGAGTAAAAATCACATAATACAACAGCAACAAAAAAAAGAAAGCAAACGAACACATAGAAACAAGCAAGATGTGATATCTACATAAGTAAAAAAAAAGATACAAAAATTAACAAATTAAAAGTAAAAAACAGCAGGAGATTACCATATGCAAAAACAAAAACAAAATAAATTATGTTACCAGAATGTACAAAAATAATGGCCAAAAAGTGATATGGCAACGAGTAAAAAGTACACTTTCACACTTTGTTCAGAAAATTGAAATATTGCAGGTAGGTTTACACAGTGTAACGCAAACAAAAAGAAAAGAGAAGAAAAAAGTAATCGAAACAAACATATGAAAAGTAAAAGAAAAATGTGAGAAAATAGAGATGCGTTATCATATACAGATATAGATGCAAGGATTAAAAAAAAAATGTAGCGCATATTAAAATAGTACCAAAGGCAAGATCAGAAATCATATCATAATGTACTAAAAACAATGAGCATTGAGAAACATAATGATACAGAAATAAATGCATACTAATATGTATAAACTCTTAATTGCTCATCATTTTAACATATCAAAAATCTGAGTTTATATTTGTTGATCGAATTTGTCTTTTAAACCTTTCGAGGCAGTTTGACGATTGAATAAAACTGGGAAGATTGTTGAAAAGAGAGCAAGCGAAGAAGGAAAATGTACGTTTTTTGTATTCTGTTTTAGGCATGGGGATGAACAATGGGCAAGATAAGGCATATCGAGTTTCGTACGTGATTTGACGCCTTGTAGCCATAGGACATAAGTATGATGGGGCTAATCCGTTCAACACTTTATATACAGCTACGCAGTACTGATACTCAATGCGTTTTTGTACACTTTGCCACCTCAATCTATTCAACAAGTTGTGAACGGGAGAATAATAGTCTGCCTGCATTACGAGTCGGGCAGCTTTGTTTTGGACCCTTTGTAATTTGACCAAGTTAGTCTTGGTGCATGTGCCCCAAACAGTACAACAGTAGTCTATGTTTGGCAATACCAGTGAGAAGTATAGTTGCGCAGCCATTTTCATGGTAATACAAGACCGAATGCGCCGAATACAAGCTAATGTGCAGGCCGTCTTTTTTATGATACGTTCAATGTGAAGTGACCAATCTAGACTGTCTGTGATAATTACTCCAAGATATTTGATATCATTGACAATATCCAGATACTGACCATCAAATTCTAAACTCATATCTAAACCATTTCTTTTCCTTTTCGAAGCAAATATCATAACTTTTGTTTTTTCACCATTAACCCTCATTCCGTTGTTCTGAAACCAGGAAGAAAGAGTGTTTAAATCTTTTTGCAGCGAGGCCTGAATTGTACGAACATCCTTAGAAGAGTTGAAAATGGCTGTGTCATCGGCATACAGAGAAATTCTCGTCTTATCATGAAATTGCAATCTACATATGTCGTTGATATATACACAAAAAAGAAGCGGCCCAAGGATAGAGCCTTGAGGTACACCGGATAACATTGGAAGGAGCCCACTCATTACACCTCTGAAAGACACACATTGTTGTCTATTTTTTATATATGAGGCAAACCACGTAAGTTCGTTGCCCTGAACACCATAATACGGTAGTTTTTCTAGCAGACCTTCATGCGGTATGATATCGAATGCTTTTTTAAGATCTAGAAATACAGCGCCGGTGATTAACCCTTTGTCTAAACAGTCCAAAATGGAGTCGCAAATTTCTGTCAGACATGTAGTTGTAGAATGTCCTGGACGAAATCCAGATTGTCTCTCAGATAACAGGTGTTGCCTGTGTAAATAATCATATAATTGCTTTTGAACAGCTTTTTCAAGGATTTTTGAAACGATGGGCAGAATTGATATAGGTCTGAAATTCGACATCTCAGTTGAGTTTTTGGACTTTGGAATAGGAATGATTTTCGCACGTTTAAAATCATTGGGTACGTCACCAGTTTGTAATGAACAGTTAAACAAAAGAGCCAAAGGTTTTGCTAGAAAATGAGATCCACATTTGAGAAGTCTTGGGTGAATATCATCAAGTCCTATACTCTTCTTACAATTGATTTTATCCAGCTCTTTCTGTACAAAATTTGTTGTTATCTCATCAAAAGTAAACCTTGAATCTACGGTTGCTAGTGTACACATCTTATTCACATCAATTGGGGGCAAGTTGTTATTCATGCTCCCTATACGACAAAAGAGAGCATTAAAGTCGTTTGCCAGCTTTACACGGTCAGTGACAATTTCTCCATCTACAGTGATGCTATTATCTTGAACCTGTTTTTTGTTAGGTAGAAGGTTGTTTAAAACTTTCCAGGACTTATTGGGGTTATTACAGGTTTCAGACAGTCTGCTTAGAAAGTATCTCTTGCGTAACTTCTTATTGAGGTTGTTAGCCTTGTTGCGAGCCACCCGGTATCGTTCCCAGTAGTAGTTTTCTTTTGTTCGATCAAATTTTTGCTTATTGTAATCACGTTCTCTCGCAAGCTGGAGGTAATCATCATTAATCCAGGGCGCTCCCCTAACCTTTTTCCTGACCGATATAAATGGGGCGTGTTTATCACTTAGTTTTATGAACAATGCATGAAATTTTTGCCACATAGAGTCTACTCCAAGATTTTCTACCAGAACATCTTCCCACTTGATTGCTGCTAAGTCGGACAAAAAGGCATTTTCATCAAAGGATCGAAAGGAACGAAACGTAAATACCTGGGGCTTCGTTTTTTGTGGTAAGGCTTTGTATACCAGAAAGATGAGTGAATGGTCACTCAGACCAAGAGATTGAACTCCAGATGGGAGCGGCCCCATATCTTTAGGTATGCAAATCAGGTCTATTAAAGTTGAGCTGTGGGGAGATATACGAGTCGGCTTTGTAATTATTTGAAACATGGCCTGTGCATTACACAAATCATTCATTTTACGAGAAAGATGATTAGAAGTCAGCATATTGCAATTAAAGTCACCAATGAGTATTATATCATCAGTAAAGTTGTGGATCTTGTCAATACAATCTTCTAAATATTCAAAAAAAGCGTTATCATTTCCGGGTTTACGATATACCACTCCTATTATAAGTGGCCTTTTACATGTCATACGTATTTCAATCCACAAAATTTCAACGTTATCACATTCTAAATCGCTTCTTCTTAAATGAATAATCTCTTCTCTGATATAACATGCAACACCTCCACCTAATTGGCCCCTATCTTTCCTTTCTATTTTATAACCGTCAATTGATATTATATTGGAGTGGATACCATCATCAAGCCAAGTTTCCGATAACGACATGATGTCGTACGGATTTTGTTGTAAGAATTGAAGCAAATCGTCTGTCTTATTTCTTAAACTTCTGATATTAAGATGTGCAATTTTCATACCTTTGTATTTTGGGAAATTGGGAGAATGCATGACACAAAAACACACACACACAAAAAAAAAAAATAGAACACGTAAGATGAACAGAAGAAACCCTATATCCTGGGTACTCTTATAAAATACACGTTAGAGTTCAAAAGTTCAAAATGGAATGCTCACTTAACGACTTTGTGGAGATGGCTTTCCCTCGTGATGGTAACTCGTTCGCCGCTCGGTGTTTTGACAAGGATCCTACCATCCTGCGTCCAGAGTTTGTGGGTTCCCTTTTTCAGGCTCCTTTTCAGTTTCCAAAACAGCCGCGATCGCTCTTTCGTGAGGTTTTCGTTGATGTAGATGTTGCTCATTCCTTTCTTTCGCAGATCGAATCTTGAGCTGTAGACCCTCTCTCTCATGCGATAGCTGGAAAATTTCACTATGATGTGCCGATTGCGTTTTGCCCTTTTGTTGTCGTTGCTGCCACTTTTCTCGAGGACGGGACCCAGACGATGACTTCTGTCGATGTCGCTGCTCGTGATGTCGATTCCTAGGCCGTCTTTGCATATGTCGAGGATGACGTCGTCGGTGCACTCGTTGCTGCTCTCCTCTATACCGGCGAATATCAAGCAATTTCGCCGCGAGTACTGCTCTGCCTCGTCCATGTCAGCCTGCAGGTCCTGCACTTTTTGTGAAAGCGAGGAAATCTGGGTGTCTCGGCTTTCGATGTCAAACAGCAGCGATTCCTTTAATTCCTTGCAGAATGTATCGTAGAAGGTGGACATGAGCTGGGTTTTGATGGATTTCACCAGTTTCGAGACAAATTTGTCGTCAGCAAGTAGCTTCTCGATAGCATTTTGGATAGCTGTGGAAAGGTTGTCGAGAGCTCCTTCCATTGCTGTGTTGTCCGTTGTGCAAGGCTCATGAAGCGGTTTCTCAGGTGCATGTCTCGGGGATCCGTCGGCCTTGTTGGAAGCATTGCCTCGTCTGGGTCTTTCGGAGTTCGGCATTTTGGGGATTTTGCTCGGATCTATTATAACTTCTATGCTTGGCGGAACACTAGTTCAAGCACGTCCGTCCGTGGTGAAAGCCGATGTCATATGTCATAGATATGTTCTTGAGGCTTTGTGTGGTATTATTCTATCAGAGAGAACTATGTTTTATTTGTTTGAATTGTGCTCTATGTATTGTTTATGCCTTCAAGTGTTATGATTACCCTGTAATCTGGCTCGCTTATCAGCAGATCATAACACATGTATGAAAGCTTGAAGCATTATGGGTCAAGCTGACTTTTCATGTTTAATTGTGGAAATCATACAAACCCTCGTCTCTTAAACTGACCAGAGTCACAAGAGCAAAGTAGTGAAAACAGTGAATATAGGCAGAACAGAGATGCCACCTTTTATTCATATTCAGTACTTTCTACTCTTTTTTTTTTTGGTCAAAAATACTGCAGGTTGCATGAAAAATACTGTTTGTCCAAACTTAAAAAAACTTTACTGCACATGCTTACAGCAGGAAACGTAAAACTAATGCATGTCCACCAGAATTATGCCTTATCACTCCTCAGAGTGTTACAATGCTGTTTAAAAGGTTAGCCTTCTTTGCTGAACCAAAACCAGAACATGTCTGTTGAGAATGAGAAGGGCGTTAAGTGGTCGTGAACACTATGGGTTTAGTGGCAACTTAACGCCCTTATCATTCTCAGCCGACGATAATGTAGAAACATTTCTTAGTCCCTGTGAAATGACAGGTATCCTATATTATTGCAAAGAATCATTTCATTGCATGTAGATTATCATATTAAAGACACCCCAATAACAAATAGAAATGCAATCAAAATCTGTAAATTGTGAGTTTGGAGTTGTTGAAATAATACTTTTCAATTTGATGTCCAATTCCTCTGTTACAATGCTCCATCCACTATTTTTGCAATGGTTGAGGAATCTTTCAGTAATCATGAGAAAACCACCAAACAAAGTTTGTCAAGTTATCTACGAATGATACATGCTGCTGCTACCATAATTGATTCGTTTGTGCTGTCAGCGAGAAAAAAAAAAAAGAGGAAAAAATGGTACTGAAATCATCAAAATTCAATTTGGATGAAATCACCATCACATAATACCAGATTGGTTTCATACCATCTGAGAAGGGAAAATGGAGATCTGAGGCTGATCTTGGTTAGCAATGCTGAGAGGATTTTGGCTTCATGATATTATGGGTGTTATCTACCAATCCACCCCCCCCCCCCCATATATGATCCAAATCTTGTATTACAGTAAAGTCTGTATGAGATAGACTAGTATGTTTTGCTTTAGTCTATTCATGGCCCCTGCCATGGTCTGTTTATCTAGGACCCCGTTTACAGTGCGGGGCCGGGCTCGGCCGTGGCTCGGCAGCGGCCGAGTCCGGCCTCAATTGCGCGGCCGAGCCTCGCAATTTTGTCCGTTTACACTGCTGGGCTCGGCCGCGCTTTTGATTCAAACCTTTCAATATTTTGTCGTAGTGGCGCTCTGCTTGTAAACAAACGCAATTTGGTATTGTCTGGTTTTCAGACCCTTTGCCAAATGAATTCCGTGGCGACGAAGTCGGCGTTCGGGCAAAGGCCTTTGCCGAAGGAAAAAATCCTTTGCAGGACAAAACCACCTTAAACTATACTAGTTTTCGACGTTGAGGGGGTTAATATCCTGAATAGCGAAAGATACAGGCAGAGGGTTTGGAAGCCAGACTAAAATTGGCCGTGCAATTGGCCGCGCATTTGGCCCAGTTTGCGTTTACACCAAGAAGAGGCCGGGCTCGGCCGCGGCTCGGCCGCGGCCGAGACCACCTCCAGAGCGAGGCCAAATGCGAGGCCAATTTTGGCCTCGCATTTGGCCTTTTGCGCGTTTACACTGAAGCAGGGCTGGGCTCGGCCGCGGCTCGGCCGCGGCCGAGCCTCGCACTGTAAACGGGGTCTAGGAGTTCAATGGAGACAGCCATGTCTGAATTTCATTGTCATGCTTCATTTTACTTACTGTATAGAGGGCAGTGTTGATGAAATGACCATTCCAAAAACTATTAGAATATCATATTCATATTATCACTCTGCTGTCCAAGTATGTCACTGTAGTCCCCATATAAAACAAACAAACAAACAAACAGACAAAATGAACAGCGAACAAACACCTTTTGTTTAGAGTCACATGAAATCATCATCTGCTTGACACATTTGGCCTACTAATTTCCAGTGCCATCTCCATCTATTGAATTCTACTTAATGTTGCAAAATTCGCAGCACTACTCATGCTTATCTAGAAGAAGCAGAAATACCATTTTGACATGT
Organism: Diadema setosum; assembly: GCF_964275005.1. Classification (NCBI taxonomy): domain Eukaryota; kingdom Metazoa; phylum Echinodermata; class Echinoidea; order Diadematoida; family Diadematidae; genus Diadema; species Diadema setosum. The sequence goes on along the minus strand of NC_092690.1, from coordinate 41,310,963 downwards.
CCTGATTTCAGGAATAAACAGATCTCCACATGATTTTAGTTGATAAGAGAGTTATGAAAGTCATATTGGAAAAAAATGTTTAGCAAGTGAAAAAATATGAATGCATTTCTTGCAACTCATTTCTTAGAAACATGACATTCTTGCAAAAAGAGGGAGAGAAGAAAAAGATTCTGTTGTTAAATTCAGGCGAGATTGAAAGTACAAGAGTTTGACCCCATTAGGAGCTGTCTAAACCCAGGCCAGATAGCGGCTAAATGGTGGTTGTAATGTTACTGACAGAATATAAGGTTTTACCAGCATACCAGGCCATTGTAGTGTAATAGGGCCCTCTGGCAGTATGCATTCAAGCTTTCTAATACCCCTTTCCCGCTGAAGGAAATCTTCCCCGGGGGCACCCGGGGACACCCGGGGAACCCCGCAGTGTGAAAGGTAACTCGGTTGAAACCTAGGGGAAGCCTAGGTGAAACACCGATGAAATTTTGGGCAATTTTTACCCGAGAAGCGTCCTGGGTAAACATCGATAGTTCAACGGGAAATCACCCGGTGGTTCACCGAGAGCGCCCAGCGTGAAAGGTTGTCTCGGTGAAACACCGGGGAAAATATGCAGATTATGTCAAAGGTCATGTCTTGTTTCTGGTCATGCACACGTTTTCAGCTAGCTAGCGCGCACTCGACCTCCCAAATCCACACGTACAGGGCACTAGTAATTCGTGTTTGTAAACATACACACGACACTACATAGTATGTCGTTTCGTTTGCAATGTGGCGTTCACAGTGCGACAGCATTGTTTTCCATCGTGCTGTGCATTGTATTGTTTAATTAGCACGCCGTGTATACAAAGCTGATATAGGTTTACAATGTACTTGATCGCTTTGATGCTTCCTCCTTCTTCGTCTTCCTCTAGTGTCTAGCTCTTAACTCTTCCAGTAAAGTCTGATAGTGATACAGTCCGCCTCTTGCTTGATTTTTTCGTATTTTGTGCTTTTCTCGTCAAGTGTTGGGTTTACAGTGTGCAGGAGATATCCGTAGACGTTTTGTACTGTTGAAATTTGAGGGAATTTCGCAAATGGCTGGAGCGTGGACCAAAGACGAAGAGAGATTGTTACTTCAATTACGTAGCGAGGTAGCAGTGAACGAAGAACTGAGCGGGACGTCGGCTGACGCTGGCACCGCGTACGAGTCCCTCCTCCGAAAACTTGCTGAACATGGGATCGAAAAAACCAAATTGCAGATGCACAACAAACTCAAGTACATAAGATCACCCACGTTGCGAGCAGAAAACCCGTCTAGGGGAAAGTTTCACCGAGATCAGTGTGAAACGACGGCACTGAAACTTTCACCGAGAGGTTCCCCGGTGAATTCACCGGGGAACCTCTCGGTGGTTCACCAAGACGGGCAGCGGGAAAGGGGTATAAATCTGGATAAGGAGGAAAGGGGGGGGGGGGATAAGAGGGGATGGGGAGGGGAGGTATTATTTTTCTCTTTGCCTGATTTCTCATTATTCAGCTCAGTATGCTTCTGGGGCTGTTTTGGATTAGCGTTCTGCAGAGTGATGGTGAGAAAGTTTGAAGATGAAAAACTTGTTTTTGTTTTTCTGTATTCTGCCAAATACAAGGACTGTGGTATGAGGGAAGAATTTCCTTGGTACAGGTTAAAGGTAGGGGATACCTTTTACAGACCTCCCAAAATGCAGCAAAACATTAAATATGAACCTCAGGGAACTTGTTTAGGCCACTGCTGAGAAATTTGGAAGTCAACAGTTATCTACAATTTGAATAATGCACAAAACTCAACTACTCAGTAGTTCTGTGTGTCAGCCACACTTAAGCCTTTTTGTTGCAGTCTTCTGTATTTCTTTATCTATAAACACAAATCTAAAAGTATAAGAGCTGATGTAATAACATATAGAGTGTGTGGCAAGAATGTATAGAAATGTTTGTAAGTTTTGATGAACTTTCTTCACAAAATATACATGATGGACACACATGCAGTGCATGGGTCTGCAAAGGTAGCCTAGTACTGTACTGGAATTTACGGTGAGCCCTGAAAAAAATTCAATTCAAAATCTAACGGTCAATAAAAGTGTACTAAATGTTACCTTCCACTTTCAATACTTTATGGCAGTTTCTAAAATGATACTCTCTTCAACATACCACTGTATTTATACAACTCTTCATTTAAGGCATGCAAATGGGATTCCCTACCTTTAAGGAGACAGTGAGAATAATTTGCATTATGACACCCCTTGCCCTTTACCCCTCCCCAAGAAAAGATAACTGGGAGAGAACGAAGAAATGAATCCAAAACCAAATTAAAGAAAATGGTAGCAACATTTATGTCTATTGTGATGAGAAAGAATAGAATGGAGAGAAAGAGAGAGAAAGAAAGTGATGCTTGATGTCTCAAAGACAAATGAATTGCAATTTAGAATGTTGACTTGCAGCATATGATTGCCTCTGAAGATACCAATTTGTAGGCAATCTTTCACATTCAAGGAAAATTACTTTCTCAATCTTCACAAACTATGTCTCAGCACATTCAAACGTCATTAATGGATTAGAGTGTATCAGCTATTTTCCTAAATCTTTATGATCAAACCTGCTATGTGAGATTGGATTGACATGCTAGAGTTAATGAGATGTGGCATTCCTGTTTCCGTGCGTGCCAAGTTCAGTAAACATGAAGGAAAAGTGAAGAGAGAGATTGAATTTAAACTCTGGGCATTGATGCCTTCAAGCGCCTTTCACATGGTGACAATGATGGTTTTGATTCATGATGCAAGATGTGCCCTTTGGTGGATATGAAGCAACCTCCTGCATACATGAAACATGGCCTTTCATTTTGGGTTAGTTTGCCTCAATCCAATCCAATGAATCCTGCATACTGCAAAATATGATATATTCACGGCCTGAAATTTTCTCGAATTGGAGCCGATGGCCTCTTTCGCGGCATGAAATTTTCGCGAATTGAAACTGGCATTCAGTTCATGTAGTGTAGACAAGGACTTTCGTGTGCATTTTAATTTCGGGAATTGTGGCTCGCGAAATTCATGAAAATTAAAATGCATGCAAACATTTCTCGTTTTACAGTATTTTATATTAGTGGGATTCAAATCTGGAGATTTTCATTGCAATCCAAATCTTGAAACTTTTGCCTGTGTTGCACATGAAAATCCAAATCCCCCGTCCCTAATCTTACTATATTTACGCAATTATAATAATAATTTGAGAAATAGCATGATAATTTGCATGACAGCAAGCTCAAAATGCTGGAGCAAAAAATCTTGTAAGAATCTTTATCCCATCGTTCAAAACATGCGTGATTTAACAGCGCACAAACACAAGGGCAAGCGTCACCATTTCAATAGATTTCAGGCATGCATAGTTTGGTCAACAAATTATTTGCAATTGGCAATTAGCAGGATATTATTTTTTTTCTGTCATAATGGGTGCAGAAAAACTCGGTATTTGGATCTTGAACATTACCCTGCTATTTTGTCAGTGTGAATGTGATGATTAATTGCAGGATTCCTTATATCCCAAGGGAGATTTGTGACTCTTTCAAATTCTCTGTAAGGAATATAAAATAATTTCATTTCGAAACCCCAAGAGTTATTCCAAGCAGGGACGTGGGAAGAGATAATCCCACCTCCCTGTTCCAAGAGAGTTTTGTTATCTTTTGTTTCACACTGGTGTTTATGTGTGCTGTACTAGACTTGGTTATTGCTATATTATTGAGGTGTCCTAGAAATAGTAATGGTTGCCATGTCAACCCATTTGAGAATTTCAATCCCAACACTGACAATTTCTTGCAAAGAACTTCAGGAATCTCTCCTTCCCGATTGAAATGCAAATTGAGGACCAGGTCCCTCAATGATATGATATTTGCAGCAGTTTTTTTTTTTTTTTTTTTTTAATCAAAGCTTCTTTTTGACATTTTCCATGACTTGATTGTTATCTTTTTATTTTGTACTTGCATTTACCTATCCCTATTATTGGGTTAGTTGAGGGGGTTGAGCCATGATGTATAAGGCAATATGCCATACAAATAACATGGAATGATATCTCAGTCATGTTCATAAGAATGTGAATAATAATCTTACAAGGAATAAGTGGGAATTATTGTGAAACAGTGGAAAATGTTGCATGAAATTATAAAAAAAGGGAGAATTTAGGGTCATTTATGAGTGTAATCAACATTGCACAATTTCGAATACTTTTCTTGTGTAAAAAAAATAATTTGATTATATTGTGTGCAATTATACAAAAACTTGAAAATGCAAGAGGATCAGTTGCTATCTGGTTGATCCATGTCCAGAATTAACCTGTAGAAGACTAGTCCTGAGTACACTTCGGCAGGCATCTATGGGAAATGTCCATTGCAGCAAATCAGCCCATCTGCAGTGGGTTGAAGGACCAACCAGTGTGTTGTGTCTGCCTGTAAATATTGATGTGCACATCCCCATGTCTGGATACCAGTATAAATTTGTCATTTCAGATTCAAAGCATTGAAGGGGAAGAAAAATGAAATAAGCTAGAATGTCATTCTATAATATTCATAACATAGTTGTCACTGAAACCATACTTACATCTGCGTCCATTACGGTATAGCGGAAATATAATACTTAGTATGATGCAAGCAGAGGGGAAAAGGGAGGGAAAGAGAGAGAGAGAGAAATGGAGGAAGGGAGAAATGGAGGAGAGAGAGACGAGAAAAAGGAGGAAAGTTGTCAGGAGAAGTGGGAGAGGAAGAGATACGTGTGGCAAGAATTGTCAGGAGGGATGACATTGTGACCTGTGTCTGTGAAGGATTTGTAAGGCAACACTCTCACAGCTGTGTCAATGAAGTCCTCTCCTGTGGCCACAGCACCTCAACGAGTTCTCTCAGAGAGTCTTGCTGGGATATATGTTGAGGATGAGATGCCATCCCACCCTGAATGGAGTGAGTTTAGGATGAGATGCCATCCCACCCTGAATGGAGTGAGTTTAGGTTGAGATGCCATCCCACCCTGAATGGAGTGAGTTGAAGATGAGATGTCATCCCACCCTGAATGGAGTGAGTTTAGGATGAGATGTCATCCCACCCTGAATGGAGTGAGTTGAGGATGAGATGCCATCCCACCCTGAATGGAGTGAGTTTAGGATGAGATGTCATCCCACCCTGAATGGAGTGAGTTTAGGATGAGATGTCATCCCACCCTGAATGGAGTGAGTTTAGGATGAGATGTCATCCCACCCTGAATGGAGTGAGTTGAAGATGAGATGCCATCCCACTCTGAATGAAGTGAGTTGAAGATGAGATGGCATCCCACCCTGAATGGAGTGAGTTTAAGATGAGATGCCATCCCACCCTGAATGGAGTGAATTTAAGATGAGATGCCATCCCACCCTGAATGAAGTGAGTTTAGGATGAGATGCCATCCCATCCTGAATGGAGTGAGTTTAGAATGAGATGGCATCCCACCCTGAATGGAGTGAGTTTAGGATGAGATGTCATCCCACCCTGAATGGAGTGAGTTGAAGATGAGATGTCATCCCACCCTGAATGGAGTGAGTTTAGGATGAGATGCCATCCCACCCTGAATGGAGTGAGTTGAGGATGAGATGCCATCCCACCCTGAATGAAGTGAGTTTAGGATGAGATGTCATCCCACCCTGAATGGAGTGAGTTTAGGATGAGATGTCATCCCACCCTGAATGGAGTGAGTTTAGGATGAGATGTCATCCCACCCTGAATGGAGTGAGTTGAAGATGAGATGCCATCCCACCCTGAATGAAGTGAGTTGAAGATGAGATGCCATCCCACCCTGAATGGAGTGAGTTTAAGATGAGATGCCATCCCACCCTGAATGGAGTGAATTTAAGATGAGATGCCATCCCACCCTGAATGAAGTGAGTTTAGGATGAGATGCCATCCCATCCTGAATGGAGTGAGTTTAGAATGAGATGGCATCCCACCCTGAATGGAGTGAGTTTAGGATGAGATGTCATCCCACCCTGAATGGAGTGAGTTGAAGATGAGATGTCATCCCACCCTGAATGGAGTGAGTTTAGGATGAGATGTCATCCCACCCTGAATGGAGTGAGTTTAGGATGAGATGCCATCCCACCCTGAATGGAGTGAGTTGAAGATGAGATGCCATCCCACCCTGAATGGAGTGAGTTTAGGATGAGATGCCATCCCATCCTGAATGGAGTGAGTTTAGAATGAGATGGCATCCCACCCTGAATGGAGTGAGTTTAGGATGAGATGTCATCCCACCCTGAATGGAGTGAGTTTAGGATGAGATGCCATCCCATCCTGAATGGAGTGAGTTTAGAATGAGATGGCATCCCACCCTGAATGGAGTGAGTTTAGGATGAGATGTCATCCCACCCTGAATGGAGTGAGTTTAGGATGAGATGTCATCCCACCCTGAATGGAGTGAGTTGAAGATGAGATGCCATCCCACCCTGCATGGAGTGAGTTGAAGATGAGATGTCATCCCACCCTGAATGGAGTGAGTTTAGGATGAGATGCCATCCCACCCTGAATGGAGTGAGTTTAGGATGAGATGGCATCCCACCCTGAATGGAGTGAGTTGAAGATGAGATGCCATCCCACCCTGAATGGAGTGAGTTTAGGATGAGATGTCATCCCACCCTGAATGGAGTGAGTTTAGGATGAGATGCCATCCCACCCTGCATGGAGTGAGTTGGTGGAGGTGATGCCTCCACTGGATCAAAGAGTCAAGTCTAGTCCAGAGCTGGAGCAGACAGGAAGAGACTATAGAAGTGGATATCAGACATTTTTTTTTCTTTAAGCCAGCAACAAATTCAAATACATGTATTAGTCACCAGCCCTCCCTCACACAATACTGCCAGGAGTATGTAGAGAAGAGCAGTCATTTCCTGCAACATATTTACACTCAAGAATAAAGCTTGTCTTGGTTTATACCACCACCCCCCCCCCCCACCATCCAGTCTGCTGTGAGTGAGGCATTATTGTTTGATATATGTTGACATATATATGTGATATGTCATATACATTTTACATTACATTACACTGCATTTACACAGTCGAAGTTTTGCATAAGCCATGGACTGAATACTAGTATAAACCATGTTTTTGAATTTGTTCCTGTAAGTATATACTTTCCCATTTTACCCCACTGTAGTTTTATAACGTGATGCTGATAGAATATGTCATTTTCCATCAGCTTGTTATTGCCATTTCACAGCTGCTGAACTACGGGTGAACTCTTCAACACATTTGCCAATCCTTTGCCACCTTTTTTTTTTTTTTTTTGAAGGGGGGGGGGGGGGTGGAGGAGGGAGGGATGAAAGAAGAAGATTACAGCCAGAGTCAGTGAAGTATGAAGAGTCATTCACTGTCCAAATGTCAGCCACTGAACTCTGAGAATAGGATTCAGTCTATGGAAGAACATTCTATTCTGGTGACTGTACTATTGACATTGTTTGGTAGACTTGCAAGAATGTGCATATCTCTTTGATTTTGGTTCGTATGTATACTTTTTTATGCGGACCATGTGAAAACACATCAACTGTAACAGGGAGGAAGATGAGGCAGAAAACTGTCTGCAAGGCATAAAGACCTCAGGCACAATGTGAGATTGGAGTCAGTTATTATTCAGCTCATTTTCAAATTATTCATTGTTGTAGAATTTCCATGAGATATTCACTTACAATTTATTGCATTTCACAGACATCAAATTGTAATGTTGACACTCAATGGCAGAGTACAAGGATTATTAGATGACACAGATATATGAGAATAAAGTTGTAAAAATCTCAGCAGGTCTGTTGTATACCCCTGATGTCTTAACTACCATACTACCACTTATCATATATTAAGACATAATTTTTCATCATGTAAACGTATAAGTCATGGTAGTATGAGATTTATCATGCGTTTAGAATCAGAACAATTCTTGATATTTGTAGATCTGCAAGATGAGAACAGGAAGAAGAAGAAGAAGAAAAATGAAAATGTTCATGAACTCTAGGACAGCAAATGCAGCAGGCTCTGGGGAAAAAACTTCCCCAAAAGTGATTTATATTCTCATTCCTTGATATTGCTGTTTGCATTAACAGAGCATTGTTGTGATATTGTGATATTGATTATGTTGTGATATTGATTATGTTGTGATCTTTCACATAGAGAAGTGATCTTATGGATGGGATGCTATTTGCACTCTCTGAATGCTGCACTTCCAACACTTCTTAACAAGGCAGAGTTACTAAAAAAGAAGAAAACAAAAGGGAAATAAATTTAAGCTGACTGTTATTGAGAAAACTTTACAAACATTAGGCTACTGATTTGTCAGTTTCTTTTTTTAATATATTGCACAATTTGAGTTGTCTGATATTTGTGGTAAAGAATCTTAAACTACAGGCCCATGACTTATGATGAAGACAAACTTGCAAGCATCTCAAAGATGTAGGATTCAAGATATAGTCATCGCAGACAAGTAATAAGCTGACACACCAGTAATTCTTTCTTGGAATCAACCCATCACCCTTTAAAATCCAATAACTTCCATAGACAACAAGTTTTCCATGGAGCCTCAGGTTTTAAACAAACCCTGAGATGTGAGGTACGACGTATGTTAGCTAGCTAGAGGCAGAGGTATGAAGAAACGAAAGGCTGACGGTGGCATGTTTTATTTTTGGCCTGCCCACGTCTGCAGAGCGACGGTCCATTAGAACTAATTTGTTAATAAACCTCATCAGACCTTAGAGTGGTGTCAAGCTAAGATAAGTGGTCCTTTAATCCATTTCCAAGACCTCATTATAGTGTCCATGTTTGTGGGAGGTAGGCTGAAGTGAATGTTCAATGTGTACACCAAGGATGCTTGGTCATTTCATGCGAGATTTTTTTTTCTCTTTTTTTTTTTTATTTGACATGGAGCATGGTAGAGTCAAAATAAATGCAGGGGAAGGTGTCAAGATGATCATGGAGTGATTTTGCAAGATGTTTTCTCTGACCTTACTTTCAATTTCCCCTGTTAGAGTCAACAACCAAACAACCATCAGGTTTCTGGCAGTAGTTCCTGCTACGAAGCCTTTTCCCCGATTCCAAACCATCATGTAGAATGTGTGAGCAGACTTAGAATGTCCGATGGATGCAGTCCATCAATACTGTATGCTTGAACACTTGAGTGTCGCGCCAGACATTGAGCCCGGCCAAGAAAGGAAAAACCTCTTTGCCCCACTTAAAGCCCTAGATGTTCAGTCGTGCATCTCTGTGGCATGGCAGCTGTTGATAAATCCTGCTGCCCAGTCCCATGATTGGACATTAGGAGCGGCTCATCGTACAATTTGAGGTCATGACCCCCTTGTAACGCTTCGTTCGGTGCTGGAGAAAATTAGCTTGGCACACGACTGGCACACGAAAACAATCGGACTGATGATGGGACATATGGTGGCATAGTACCGAATTTTACGCATCCTGAAACCAACACTTGTTGAGATTAGAGATGTGGAGTGTCTATGAGGAGCATGATAGCCACTGGTCTTCATCATCTATTCATTGGGTTTCTCAAGTTGGATCCTTAAAGGACAAGATCACCTTCATAAACATAAGGATTGAGAGAATGCAGCAATATTAGTAGAACACATCATTGAAAGTTTGAGGAAAATCAGACAATCCATTCAAAAATTATGAATTTTAAAAATTTTTGTGTTGAAACCGCTGGATGAGGAGACTACTAAGGCTCTCGATGTCATATGAGTACAACAGTATAAAGAAAATGTAAAGAAAATTCAACATATTTTCACTTTTTTCGCATAATAAAAGAGCACTTGACTTGCCTCTTTCTAAAGGCGATGGGAATAATATTACCCATAACATATGTCAGTAACGAGTCAAGGGAATGTGTACTTTTTTCAAAAGATGAAATTTTGTGAAATTCTCTTTATATTTTCCTTATATTGTTGTACGCATGTGACATCACACACTGCAGTAGTCTTCTCATCCAGCGGTGACCTCACAAAAACTTCAAAAATTCATAACTTTTGAACAGATTGTCTGATTTTCCTCAAACTTTTAATGATGTGTTCTACTGATATTGCTACATTCTCTCAATCCTTATGTCAATGAAGGTGAACTTGTCCTTTAAGGTGTAATGTGGATACCTTCTTCCAGTTCTAGGCCAGGAAGAAATTTCCCTGCCAATTCCCTGCCAAA